>NC_041383.1:184831654-184848996 GCF_002162155.2 Triticum dicoccoides | reverse complement strand
ACCTTGAGTCTTGTGGATGTAATGTTCTCAGCTCGAGCTCAAATGACCTCAGGTGAACATTAAAATGCAAAAAAACTGATTTTTTGGGGTCAAACATTGACAATTTGTTCTAAGTACTTGCAAATTTTCATCATGAAATAACATTTGTGGAAGTCGTGGAGCGTGGAAAAAAATCAATACTGCAAAAAAGTTATTTTCAAAAGCATTTTAGACTGTTGATTTTTTGTTTTATTGACTTACACGAGTGTCATTTCATGATGAAGCTTTGCAAGTATTAAAACATTTGTCAAGTTTATCACAAAAATAAAAGTTTTTTAAAACTAAAAAAATTCAGACTTTAAGGATAACCTACTTAAGAGGCGATGAGGGTAGGCAATTCGCGGTGTTGTTTTTGTGCTCAGGATGAAACAATACAACATTTATTTCTTGAATGCCCACTTGCCAAGTTACTGTGGAGAACGATTCATATAGCTTTTAATATCAATCCCCCAGTAGATATTGCGTATTTGTTTGGGACGTGGTTAGCTGGGGTTGAAAAGATCACAACATCTCGTATTCGGATTGGAATATGTGCATATTATGGGCTATATGAAACTGCAGAAATGATATGATTTTTAATAGACAACACAACTTAACTTTTTTGCAGGTTATCTTCAAAGCTACAACTTGGATCCGTACGTGGTCCTTACTCACTCCTATGGACTCCAGGGAGCCTTTGGTTACTGGGTGCAACCAATGGGAGATGGTGGCTTGGGTTATATTCAACCGGTTCGTATGGCGTATGCATAACAGGATATGAGTCTAGAGAGCTTATCCTTATTATTACCGTATCGGTTTTCTTTGTCCGCTTGTATTTTTTTGTTTTATTTACTTTGTTTTGCTCCA
This sequence comes from Triticum dicoccoides, assembly GCF_002162155.2. Classification (NCBI taxonomy): domain Eukaryota; kingdom Viridiplantae; phylum Streptophyta; class Magnoliopsida; order Poales; family Poaceae; genus Triticum; species Triticum dicoccoides. Next base: position 184,848,111 of record NC_041383.1, on the reverse strand, counting down.
TTTGCGAGCTGTAAGACCTTTTTGACAATACTTTCTGGATTTTTAATAAGAGAGTTGTATGCATCATCATGATGCAGAGGCCGGGGGTATGCCTCCATTTCCAAAAAAATGAGGTCGAGCTAAGGACACTTTTGGAATCTTGCTCCATATTCCGTGCTTGTGCTTCAAGTACTTGAAGGTCTCATTCTTTGACTTGCCCTCTAGTAGTTTGAGGGCAACCCTCACTAAAAAACACCGATGATTTATCGAGATTCACCCTACGATGAAGTGATAAAAAATAAATAACAAATCAAGGGCCAAATTTTTTGCTATAACCAAAGAAATGGTACGGTTCGTTTCAGACACCAACCAAACATATCACTGAGTACCAGCCATACAAAAATGACATCAGTGCACTTGCCCATGCGACGACAGCCACCCATCCTTCACTGGCACCATAAGGCCGCACGGTAAAATCAGAGAGTCAAGACAATTAGTAATGTTGAATATATGGTTTGTACATGTACTGCCTCCGTTTTAAAATAGATGACCCAACTTTGTACTAACTTTAGTATAAAGTTGAGTCATCTATTTTGGAATGGAGGCAGTATATTGTATAGTATGGCCCACCTCTTAGTCTTTGTATAGTTGAGGTTGTGGCCCACTTTGTACTTCATATATACGTGCGCTTTGCACCGATCAATACATCGTGAAGCATTGCCAAAACAATCGTTTCCAACATGGTATCAGACCTACGATCCTAACCCAAACCCGTGCCGCCGCCGCTGCCGCGATCTCATCGCCGCCGCCGCCACCCGCCGCCACCTCGTGTCGCCGCCGCCGCCGCGAACCTCCGCCGCCGCGCCGCCGCCCTGCTCTGCCGCCGCCGCCCGCGCTTCCGCCCGCCCCCGCCGCGCCGCCCCCAAGCCACGCCGCCTTCCTCCCTGCCGCGCCGCCGCCCAAGCGCCGTCACACCGCCCCTCTAGGCCATGGCCTCCCCCGGTTCCACCAGTACCACCCGCAGCCGCCGCACCAACCCGTTCGAAGGTCCCGATCCCGTCGTCATCCGCGACCTCAACATCCTCGCCCGGGTTCCCGTCGTCCTCGACCACCTCACCTCCATGTACTACGCCTGGAAGACGTACTTCTCCCTCGTGTTCCGTGAGTACAATCTTCGGGATCACATCGATGGCTCCGTGGACTCCCGCTTCATGGAGGACGATGAGGAGTGGACGGCCATCGACGCCACTCTCATCCATTGGTTCTACACCACCATCTCGAAGGACCTCTTCCACACGGTGGTCTCCGCCGACGATGACGCTCACGCCGTTTGGACCAAGCTCAACGGCCTCTTCATCGACAACGCGCTCCAACGCAAGGTCTTCTTACACGGCGAGTTTTTTGGGTGCCAACAGCTTGAGTCGTCTGTTGACGATTATTGCATGCGCCTCAAGAAACTTGTTGACGAGCTCCGTGACCTCGGCGAGAAGGTCTCTGATGAGCTTCTCCTCAACACCCTCATCGCCGGCCTGAACGACGACTTCGGGAACGCCGCCTCCAACATCCCCCTCATCACCAATCCGACCTTCCCCAAGATCGTCGCGTACCTGAAGCAGGAGGAGCGGCAGATGCGGATGTCGTGCACCCGGGCCACCCACACGGCTCTCACCGTCGGTACCCGTGGCTGTGCGCCGCCCACCGCCGCGGCCCGCCCCGGGCCCCTTCCAGGCGCCGCCGCCCGGGTTTCCCTACCCGGCGCCGCCGCAGGCCCCTCCGCCCCCCACCGAGCAGCAGCAGCGCCAGGGCGGGCATCGCGGCCGAGGTGGCCGCAAGCCGCAGCTGCCGCAGCTGCCGGCTGCCCACGGCGGGGCGCCCCGCCAGCCGCAGCACCAGCTACCACCGGCTCCCTGGCAGGCCGGCTAGAACCCTTGGACGGGGGTTGTGCACGCGTATTCCATGCCTATACCACGTGCCCCCGTCCCCGGCTCCTTCGGCGCCCGCCCAGCCCCTCATCAGGCCCTGTACGCGGCCCCTCAGGTGTACCAGCCCGCGCTGCTCTACGGCCCCTCGGGCTATGGGTTTGTGGCGCCACCGCCTCAACCGGCGCCGTCCGCCCCGGCCCTTCCGCCGGCGCCTTGGGATCCCGCGCTCCTAGCGGCTCTCCACACCGCCCCCACGCCACAGCAGTACACTGGCGGTAGCGACTGGTATATGGACACCGGAGCCACGGCTCACATGGCCGCCAACCCTGGTAACCTTCTTGCCGCTCATCCCGTTCACACCGCTGCTCGCATTACCGTGGGTGATGGTTCTTCCATGCCCATTACTCATGTCGGCCATGCTGCTTTTCCTTCTAACTCCATGCCATTATATCTTTCTAATGTGCTTGTTTCTCCTGACATCATTAAAAATCTTGTTTCCATTCGTTCTCTTACACGTGAAAATCCTGTTACCGTTGAATTTGACATGTTTGGATTTTCTGTCAAGGATTCCCGCACCCGGATGGTGCTCCACCGATGTTACAGCCCCGACGAGCTCTACCCGGTCCACTCACCTACCTCATTCATTGTTGCACCCATGGCGCTTTCCGCCAAAGTGGACCTTTGGCACGCGCGTCTCGGTCATCCCAACATCGCCACCCTTCATCATATTCTTCGGAGTTTTTCATTCACGTGTAATAAGATCGACGATCACACTTGTCATGCTTGTCGCCTCGGCAAACATGTTCATCTTCCTTTTAGCAATTCCTCGCATGTCGCATCATACCCATTTGAGTTAATTCATAGGGATGTCTGGACCTCTCATGTTGCAAGTAACACGGGCCATCTTTATTACCTTGTCATACTTGATGATTTTTCGCACTATGTGTGGACCTTCCCGTTACGGCGAAAGTCAGACTCTATTGCCACTCTCACCGCCTTCTACTCCTATGTCTCCACGCAGTTTGGATGTCCCATTCATGCGTTGCAAACAGACAACGGGAAGGAGTTCGATAACCTTGCGATCCGCAACCTTCTCGCCACACACGGCACAATCTTTCGTCTCACTTGCCCGTACACTTCGCAACAAAACGGCCGCGCTGAGCGCATGCTTCACACTCTCAATGACTGCGTTCGCACCCTCCTCTTTCACGCCAACATGCCCCCACGTTTTTGGTCCGACGCGCTTGCCACCGCATCACTACTCATTAACATTCGTCCTTGTCGCACTCGCGGGAATTTTGCACCTCATCACCTCTTGTTTGGCACGCCACCCTCCTATGCTGAGCTCCGCATCTTCGGTTGCCTGTGCTACCCTAGCATCGCTTCCACTGCTCCTCATAAGCTCGCACCTCGGTCTGTGGCCTGTATTTTTCTCGGCTATCCTCCTAACACCAAAGGCTACCGCTGCTATGATCCTATCTCTCATCGGGTGATCACTTCACGACACATTTACTTTGATGAGATGGTTTTTTCGTTCCAGCAGGTACCTTCGGATGTTGCGGCCTTGCCCGCTCCCGGTGATGGCTGCCCACGTGCCTCTCTTGGGCCGCCTCCCGGCTTTGAGGGTGCCCCCCGTGCCACGGGTCGAGTCTCTCCCCGATTGGCTGTCGTAGGGGCCGCACCTTCCTTGACGCCCGCGACGCCCCCGGCGTCCCCGGCCTCGCCCGCGGTGGCCTCGCCCGCCGCCACGCCGGCAGCCTCGCCCGCGGCGGCCACACCGGAGGCGGGCTCGTCTTCATCCTCACCAGCCTCCCCTCCGGACCCGCTGCCCCACCCGATAACTCGCTCTCGGTGAAAGATCGAGGATGTCGCCTAGAGGGGGGTGAATAGGCGCTTTAAAATAATTACGGTTTAGACTTGAACAAATGCGGAATAAACCTAGCGGTTAATTTGTCAAGCACAAAACCTACAACAACTAGGCTCACCTATGTGCACCAACAACTTATGCTAAGCAAGATAAGCAACTATGTGATAGCAAGATATATGACAAAGAACAATATGGCTATCACAAAGTAAAGTGCATAAGTAAAGGGGCTCGGGTAAGAGATAACCGAGGCACGCGGAGACGATGATGTATCCCGAAGTTCACACCCTTGCGGATGCTAATCTCCGTTTGGAGCGGTGTGGAGGCACAATGCTCCCCAAGAAGCCACTAGGGCCACCGTAATCTCCTCACGCCCTCGCACAATGCAAGATGCCGTGATTCCACTAAGGGACCCTTGAGGGCGGTCACCGAACCCGTACAAATGGCGACCCTTGGGGGCGGTCACCGAACCCGTACACTTTGGCAACCCTTGGGGACGGTCACCGGTACCCGTCAAATTGCTCGGGGCGATCTCCACAACCTAATTGGAGACCCCGACGCTTGCCCGGAGCTTTACACCACAATGACTGAGCTCCGAACACCACCAACCGTCTAGGGCGCCCAAGCGCCCAAGAGGAACAAGCTCAAGGGCACCAAGCACCCAAGAGTAATAAGCTTCTCAACTTGTAACTTCCACGTATCACCGTGGAAAACTCAAACCGATGCACCAAATGCAATGGCAAGGGCACACGGAGTGCCCAAGTCCTTCTCTCTCAAATCCCACCGAAGCAACTAATGCTAGGGAGGAAAATGAGAGGAAGAACAAGAAGGAGAACACCAAGAACTCCAAGAACTAGATCCAAGAGGTTCCTCTCACATAGAGGAGAAAGTGATTGGTGGAAATGTGGATCTAGATCTCTTCTCTCTTTTCCCTCAAAAACTAGCAAGAATCCATGGAGGTATTGAGAGTTAGCAAGCTCGAACAAGGTCAACAATGGGGGAAGAACACGAGCTCAAAGGATAAGGTTGAATCGGGAAGAAGACCCCCTTTTATAGGAGCTCCCGAATCCAACCGTTATGCTCACAGCCCGCACAGAGCGGTACTACCGCTCCAAGGAGCGGTACTACCATTAGGGCGGTAGTACCCCTTCGAAACACAACAGCGAGGAGGCAAAAAGGCCAAAAGAACCTTCGAAGCGGTAGTACCGCTCGTCCTCACGGTACTACCGCTCGACCTCATGGTACTACCGCAAATGGTAGCGGTACTACTGCTTGCGAGCGCTACTAAAAAATACTTTTGTGCCTACTTCCGCTGAGCAAAACATGAGATTTTGGTCCGGAGCGGTACTACCGCTTAGGAGCCGCGGTAGTACTGCTCTGGGGCGGTACTACCGCTCAGGAACCGCGGTAGTACTGCTCTGGAGCGGTAGTAAAAAATTACATCCGCTCTAGTCGCGGTAGTACCGCTGCAGCCTTTACCAAAACAGCCACAACTTTTGCAAACGGACTCCAAATTCAACGAAACCAAGTTTGTTGGAAAGCTAACGACATGGGCTAACACAATCTTGATAGAAATATCAAGAATAAGCAAATGAGAAAAGTCCCAAAGGAAAATGGTGAGAACCCTTCCTCGGAAAAGACCGGTAAAACCTCCAACACCGAAAACATCATAGAAGACGCATGTGAACTCCGTTTTCGATGAACTCAAGCTTGTCATCAAGATGACCATAAGCTCTAAGACTCACAGAGAGAACCAAACAAGAACCAAGAAACATGATGCAAGGATGCAAGGGTTTGAGCTCTCTACTAACGATACGATCAAGCTACCAACTTGAGAGCCCCCCTTGATAGTACGGCAAATGATCATATAACCCGGTCTCCCTACTACCACCATGAGACCGGTAAAATAGAAAACATATCAAGGGAAAACCTTTGCCTTGCACATGGTCCACTTGAGATAGATGATGACGATCTTGACTCCCTCAAGATGGACCACCTTTCTTGATTGTGTTGGCTCGATGAAGACTAGATGATTGCTCCCCCATAGTCCACTATGGGTGAGCCACTCTTCGGCTCATCTTCACAAGTCCATTGACACCACAATGGATGGCAAGATTCAAGCACTTGATCTCTTCGTGATGCTCCACTTGAACTTGCACACGGCAATCTTGATGACGATCACCACTTGATGTCATCCTTTCCATGGGTTGTATGATATCTTCCTTTTGATGCAAGCCCATGGATACGTACCTAACCCCACATAGAACTCTCACATAGACCATGGGTTAGTACACAAAGTGCAATGGACAATGCTTACCATACCATGGGATCACTTGATCCCTCTCGGTACATCTTCTACGCTTTGTGAGTTGATCAACTTGATTCACTATTGACTTAGTCTTGATCAACCTTAAATCTTTGCAACTCTCTTCATTTGGATGATGTATTGAAGGTAACATGAATGATCACACAACCTTCTTCTTCAAGACATGCTTGCAATAAGCTCAACACTCGCATGACCAATCTTTGGATAATTCCTTAATAGCACCTTGGTCAACTCATAAACTCCTTGAAACCAACACATGGACTTCAAGAAAATCCTATGGACAAATCCTTCAAATATAACTCAAGACAACCATTAGTCCATAGAGATTGTCATCAATTACCAAAACCAAACATGGGGGCACCGCATGTTCTTTCAATCTCCCCCATTTTGGTAATTGATGAAAATCACTTTCAAGAGAGTTTATATAAGGAATTATGCTTCACTATGCAATGCAACAACCAATAGTGCATGCATATGAGATGCAAATGCTAAGGAACAAAACCAAAGCAAGAGGAGATAACTCTCTAAACTTCTCCACAAAACTCTCTGAAACTTCTCCCCCATTGGCATCGATTTCCAAAATGGGCGAAAAGCTAAGAAGACCAATATAAATTGTGGTCCTCCATAAATTGTGTATTTCTCAACAAGAGAGTGGAATGCAATACACATATCCAACGGTTAATACTTGGAGGAACACAAACTATATTGAGGCCCAAAGATTGCAAAAGAATGATATGCCACAAAGACATAACAAAGAGAGAAACAAGCAATCAAGCAATCAAAAGATACCAATTGAAGCAAGCAATCAAAGGATATCAATTGAACCAACTAGACCAAAGATCCTATGAGCCACATGAATGAAGGATATTATGATATGAGACGAGGAGTGTTCTAAAGAAACTAGAGAAGCTCCCCATGATTTGTGCACAAAAAAGAATGTTTTGTAATTGGATACAAAGTGCACAAAATAGGATCATAGCTCTCCCAAAATCAATAGAAACTTACAACAAGTGCAAATGAGCATATAGGAAACAAAGCCTAGTACTTGCAACAAACACATGGTTGAGCAACAAGTAAAAGAGGCAACTTAAGAATGGGCTCAACCAAAATGATGTGTGTGAGTCATGGCGAAGCACTTGAGAAGACTAAAATTAGGATGAGCATTAAGCATCAACATAGTCTTGAAAGAATGAGGCACACGGTGCAAGGCCTGTCATTCCCACACACAACCAGCAAATGGGTTCACAAGCTTACTAATAAGCATATAAATAACTTATGCTTGTGACAACCCATGGTGAAGATAGAAGATGAAAGCCTCATCAAGACGAGGGATAACAATTAAGATGGCAAAAGCCTCGTAACGATAAGCATGAGGAAAATAATCTTCACCACACAAGAGTGCATCAAGATGCAACGATAGAGGACACGCACTCAAGGCAAAAGCTTTCACGGAGCCACAAAAGAAATAACATAAGAAAGACAAGGTGGACGTGAAAGAAAGGATATCAACTAGAGATGTAATTTCTCTCAAGTGTATAAGGTTCTATGTAGACGAAATCATGATGATATATATATATACAAAGAAGAATGTACACCCGAAATAGTTACAACACGAAGGAACAAGATATCCACAAGGAAGTCATAAATATACCAATAAGATATTTGCTTGAAAGCATAGCACTTGGCTAGATATGGTCTTATTGTATATAAATGAAGTCCAAACACACATCCATCAAGGGCATCACAACTAGCAACAAGAGATCATCGTTGGGATGCTTTGAGAAAGGAAACAAGTATAACAAGATATGAAATGAAAATCATGCCAAGATGCAACCTACACAAGGTTGAATGCAAGAGGAGAAAGCATGAATAGATACTTGTTACCGAGATATCATTGGAAGGATGTAGTAGATACCAATTGAAGGTAGATAGTAGTTCATTGATCATCCTAGCTTGACTCCAATATGCACATGGTGACAACACCTTCCTTGTGAGTGAGCCGAGCATCCAATGCATCTCCAAATGTTCCTAGAAGAACAACACAAACTAAACGGTACCCAAACTCATCGGGACCAAATAGTTAGAAACACCAATACATAGGACAAACTCCACATAAATATGTGCATATAGATATGAAAATGAATTTCATGCACATCTCATCCAAATTGAGACTAGGTGGAGTTTCCCATATATATTGAGTCAAAGAAAGAAAGCATGCCAAATGAAATACATGAAGTAAACATGCATGCTCAAGACTTTCAAAACCCGAAACCAAAAGACAAATAAACGCCAAGTGAAAAGGATACCAAATGGAGAAATCATTACTTGGAAGATATCATTAAAGATACATCAAGGAATGAGATATCCATTGATACACACTAAACTAAAGATGTCAAACTCCCAAAGAGAGAATGGTTCCAAACATACCAAGCTCTCAACAAAGTTTCATGATGGCACAAAGTACCAAAAAGAAATGGCTTGCCTTCCACCAAAACACACTTGATAAGGATCACAAGAAGAGTGAAGAAAATAGAATAGCTCCCCCACGAGTTGTGCATTATATAGGATTTGTATTTGAATACAAAATGCACAAGGCGGGATCACTGCTTTCACTATATCTAAAAAACACTAGACAAGAACAAGAAATAAACAAGATCCACAAGTGGTATGGAAGACAACGGGAGTTAACACAAACCTTGGCAAGAGAAAAATGTAAATAAACAAAAGCCAATGTAAAGATGATCAATTAAATTCTACCACACATAAGTGACTACCAATTGTCAAAAGACAAGAAGTAGATGGAAAGAATTCCCGGTGGTAGATAGCAAGGATATCCAACATCATCTTCACACCACACACAAGCAAATTGCAACTTGTAGAGCTAACATGCCACCTAGGAACAAGATAATTTACAATATCAATTCTAGGTGACAATATCTCAAATGTACATATTTTCTAGGCTTGTAATATGCACTTAGCATATTACTCCCCCATAATGTGATACCAATAAGAACTAAACAAGAGGCAATAAGAGGATCCAACACGAGATAATCAATGCAATTTTTAGAATTTGAATTTCTCATGAGAGATATACCACCTAGCGACTAGATAATCTTGTAATATCAATACTAGATGGTATTCCTCATGTACACACATTTATAGGATTGTGAGGTGCACAAAGCACATCACTCCCCCAAAATGGGATGTTCCATTGATATCTCACACGATCCAACTAGGATACAAACAGGAAGCAAAAAGGCTCAACGCACGATGCACACGTACATGATGTGCAAACCAACACACACATACTTGATTGCTCAAGATAAGCAAGTTGGAAGCGCAACATATACAAACACATGCAAGGAACAAAACCAAAACATGCAAGGGGGCAAGTAACTTTCAAGGTAAACAATTTAAGTACAAGTTACCGCAAGGAGGCACATTGGATATAAGATAGAAACTTGATAATCCAATTGACTTGGCTTGAGACAATGAGAATGATGAAGTCCCCTTAATTCTTCATAATGTAGCCAAGTCTCCAATGCCCTCCAACAACACCTATTGATCAAGTTTGATCTTGTTGGTCCCCAACCAAGTTGGGTCCTAAGAGGTTAGTCACAGTAGGTTTGGCTACCCAAATGGTTCTTTGCTTGACACCACTTTGAGTACCAACAAACTTGGCAAACACATTGCCAACCTTATCCTTACCAAGAGAATAGATATCATCAATAATAATTGGGTTGGATAAGTTACCACTAGTGCATGAAGAAGCGACGTGACCTTTCTCACGACATAAGTAGCAACGTCTACTCTTCACTTTCTTCTCACTTGATTTCTCAATTTGAGAAGCATTAACTTGAGTCTTCTTGGGAAGAGGCCTTTCTTCAACTTGATGTTGAGCATGAGATTGAACATGTTCCCTCTTCCCTTGTTGCTTGACACTAATGGCCTTCTTCTTCAATGGGCACGATCTAACATGATGCCCTTCAACTTTGCACTTGAAGCAAATAATCTTGGCCGAATTCTTGACTTGTTCTTGGCTCTTCTTCTTGTTCAACTTGGACTTATTCTTCTTGTTGGAGTTGAATCCAAGTCCACATTTGTCATTGGGGGATTTTTGCACACTCAAGATATTGTTGAGTGTGGCCTTCCCTTCATGACACTTTTCCAAGTCTTTCTTCAAAGAAGTGACTTGGGCCTTGAGCTCTTTGATTTCCTCTACATGGTTAGTCTCAACACAAGTACTAGAGGAAGTATAAGCTTCATCGTTAGAGCAACAAGGCAAGGAAAGCAATTCATCACAAGATGTACCAACATTGTGAGTAGATGAATTACAAGGACTAGCACATGGCAATATACTATTTTGACTAGAAGTAGTGCTAGTATCCACATGAGGCTCACTAGATGTTACCTTAGCAATCATGGCCTCATGAGCTATCTTTAGCACACTATGGGATACTAGAAGATCATCATGAGAGCTTGAGAGCTTTTCATGACTTTCTTCCAATTTCCCATAATTGCAAGATAGCACCTCAAGTTGAGCCCGTAGCTCAACATTCTCCTTCAAAATGGATGCTTCACAAGTAATAGAATTAGTAGCACAAGCATCATCATTAACAACAAGAGGAGAAGGCAACTTGGCAAGCTCTTTTAAATAAGAAGCTTAAAGTTGAGCATGAGACTCGGTGAGTTTGATGAGCTCACCCTTGATGACCCTTGAGCCATTTTCGAGGTGCTCAAAATCCTCAAGGAGTCTAGCATGAGCAACTTCAAGCTTAGCATTTTTGGTTTCAAAAACATTGGCCACCTTAAGAGCTCTATTAGTAGATTCCTTCACTTTAGACAATTCTAGAGCAAAAGTCTCCTCAAGAGATTCCTTGGTGGTTTGTTCAAGTTCAAGAGCTTGAGAGAGGTCCGCAATCTCATTAGCGTAATCACGCCCATGACCTTCCATTTTATCAATGGTGGCCTCATGCTCCTCTAGATGAGATTCCAACTCCTCAATGTATTTCTTGCCATCAATGGCAATGGACATTATTTCCATGAAGTTGGAACGAGCAATTTTATTTTTATGAAGAGCTTTAAAAATCATTTCCCCCTTAGTTTTTAAGGAGGCAACATTATCATTCTCTTCATCATTATCCTCATCATTATTAGCATCAACATCATCATCAAGAGACATATTGGGGTACAAAGTAGGACATACCTTTGACACCTTAGCCATAAGGCAAAAAGCAATAGATGATGATGTAGGATCCCTTGAGGCACCATTAAACACCACATCTTGTTCCATGGAGTGTTCGGTTTCCACTACATTGTTAGCACAACAATTCGAGGAAATAGATGCATTTTTATCATGGCAACAAGACATAGCAAGCATATCATCATGAGATTTAGTCAAGCAATTTCTACATGATATGAAAGGACTATCAACACAAGCATGTGAAATATTTGGAGTGCTCCAAGTGTTAAAGCCCAAAGAAGGAGCATTGCAATAATATAGTGATGAAGGATCATCCACAATAAGCATACTATCATCATTGCAATGACCAACACTACTCACCATGTCATTACCTTGTGGAAAACCACATGTAGGTGAAGTAGAAGAAGTTGAGAAGACTATACGACCGGAGGTGGAGGGAGAACAATCATCCCCACAAATCTTGGACACACCATATTTATCTTGAAGCTTCGTCCACAACTCATGAGCATCTCGGAACGGCATGAGTTGAAATATAACTACATTGCTCAAAGCATCGAAAAGCACATTAGAAGATTGAGCATTGAGATAAGAGTTTTTCTCATCCTCTAAAGATAATCTTTGGGGATCCTTTGGAGGAGAAAAACCCATATCTACAATTCGCTCTAAATTTGGGTCCATGACCCTAAAGATATTAAGCATGCGAATTACCCAAACATCAAAATTTGTGCCATCGAAACTAAGAGTGTCAGAGAATCCTAATCCCCTAGTCGACATCTTTACTCTCTAGGCGGTAAAGCCTAATAAAGAGAGACGAGGCTCTGATACCAATTGAAAGATCGAGGATGTCACCTAGAGGGGGGGTGAATAGGCGCTTTAAAATAATTACGGTTTAGGCTTGAACAAATGTGTAATAAACCTAGTGGTTAATTTGTCAAGCACAAAACCTACAACAACTAGGCTCACCTATGTGCACCAACAACTTATGCTAAGCAAGATAAGCAACTATGTGATAGCAAGATATATGACAAAGAACAATATGGCTATCACAAAGTAAAGTGCATAAGTAAAGGGGCTCGGGTAAGAGATAACCGAGGCACGCGGAGACGATGATGTATCCCGAAGTTCACACCCTTGCGGATGCTAATCTCTGTTTGGAGCGGTGTGGAGGCACAATGCTAACCAAGAAGCCACTAGGGCCACCGTAATCTCCTCACGCCCTCGCACAATGCAAGATGTCGTGATTCCACTAAGGGAACCTTGAGGGCGGTCACCGAACCCGTACAAATGGCGACCCTTGGGGGCGGTCACCGAACCCGTACACTTTGGCAACCCTTGGGGGCGGTCACCGGTACCCGTCAAATTGCTCGGGGCGATCTCCACAACCTAATTGGAGACCCCGACGCTTGCCCGGAGCTTTACACCACAATGATTGAGCTCCGAACACCACCAACCGTCTAGGGCGCCCAAGCACCCAAGAGGAACAAGCTCAAGGGCACCAAGCACCCAAGAGTAATAAGCTTCTCAACTTGTAACTTCCACGTATCACCGTGGAGAACTCAAACCGATGCACCAAATGCAATGGCAAGGGCACACGAAGTGCACAAGTCCTTCTCTCTCAAATCCCACCGAAGCAACTAATGCTAGGGAGGAAAATGAGAGGAAGAACAAGGAGAACACCAAGAACTCCAAGAACTAGATCCAAGGGGTTCCCCTCACATAGAGGAGAAAGTGATTGGTGGAAATGTGGATCTAGATCTCCTCTCTCTTTTCCCTCAAAAACTAGCAAGAATCCATGGAGGTATTGAGAGTTAGCAAGCTCGAACAAGGTCAACAATGGGGGAAGAACACGAGCTCAAAGGATAAGGTTGAATCGGGAAGAAGACCCCCTTTTATAGGAGCTCCCGAATCCAACCGTTATGCTCACAGCCCGCACAGAGCGGTACTACCGCTCCAAGGAGCGGTACTACCGCTAGGGCGGTAGTACCCCTTCGAAACACAACAGCGAGGAGACAAAAAGGCCAAAAGAACCTTCGGAGCGGTAGTACCGCTTGTCCTCACGGTACTACCGCTCGACCTCACGGTACTACCACAAATGGTAGCGGTACTACTGCTTGCGAGCGGTACTAAAAAAAATACTTCTGTGCCTACTTCCGCTGAGCAAAACACGAGATTTTGGTCCGAAGTGGTACTACCGCTTAAGAGCCGCGGTAGTACTGCTCTGGGGCGGTACTACCGCTCAGGAGCCGCGGTAGTACTGCTCTGGAGCGGTAGTAAAAAATTACATCCGCTCTAGTCGCGGTAGTACCGATGCAGCCTTTACCAAAACAGCCACAACTTTTGCAAACGGACTCCGAATTCAACGAAACCAAGTTTGTTGGAAAGCTAACGACATGGGCTAACACAATCTTGATAGAAATATCAAGAATAAGCAAATGATAAAAGTCCCAAAGGAAAATGGTGAGAACCCTTCCTCGGAAAAGACCGGTAAAACCTCCAACACCGAAAACATCATAGAAGACGCATGTGAACTCCGTTTTTGATGAACTCAAGCTTGTCATCAAGATGACCATAAGCTCTAAGACTCACAAAGAGAAACAAACAAGAACCAAGAAACATGATGCAAGGATGCAAGGGTTTGAGCTCTCTATTAACGATACGATCAAGCTACCAACTTGAGAGCCCCCCTTGATAGTACGGCAAACGATCATATAACCCGGTCTCCCTACTACCACCATGAGACTGGTAAAATAGAAAACCTATCAAGGGCAAACCTTTGCCTTGCACATGGTCCACTTGAGCTAGATGATGACGATCTTGACTCCCTCAAGATGGACCACCTTTCTTGATTGCGTTGGCTCGATGAAGACTAGATGATTGCTCCCCCATAGTCTACTATGGGTGAGCCACTCTTCGGCTCATCTTCACAAGTCCATTGACACCACAATGGATGGCAAGATTCAAGCATTTGATCTCTTCGTGATGCTCCACTTGAACTTGCACACGACAATCTTGATGACGATCACCACTTGATGTCATCCTTTCCATGGGTTGTATGATATCTTCCTCTTGATGCAAGCCCATGGATACGTACCTAACCCCACATAGAACTCTCACATAGACCATGGGTTAGTACACAAAGTGCAATGGACAATGCTTACCATACCATGGGATCACTTGATCCCTCTCGGCACATCTTCTACGCTTTGTGAGTTGATCAACTTGATTCACTATTGACTTAGTCTTGATCAACCTTAAATCTTTGCAACTCTCTTCATTTGGATGATGTATTGAAGGTAAACATGAATGATCACACAACCTTCTTCTTCAAGACATGCTTGCAATAAGCTCAACACTCGCATGACCAATCTTTGGATAATTCCTTAATAGCACCTTGGTCAACTCATAAACTCCTTGAAACCAACACATGAACTTCAAGAAAATCCTATGGACAAATCCTTCAAATATAACTCAAGACAACCATTAGTCCATAGAGATTGTCATCAATTACCAAAACCAAACATGGGGGCACCGCATGTTCTTTCACTCGGGCTGGCACCCTTCGCCCGAGCACGCGGTACCCCAGCGATGAGTATCTTCTCGCTGCTTCCACCTCTGAGCCGTCTCCTCTCCCATCGTCCGCGCGAGCCGCCCTTCGGGATCCTCATTGGCTCGCTGCGATACAGGAAGAGTTCGATGCGCTCCAGCGGAACCGTACCTGGCAACTCGTTCCCCGTCCACCCCGTGCCAACATCATCACGGGCAAGTGGGTCTTTCGGCACAAGACTCGTCCGGATGGCACTCTCGAGCGCTATAAAGCTCGCTGGGTGGTTCGGGGTTTTCGGCAGCGCGCTGGCGTGGACTTCACCGACACATTTGCCCCGGTTGTTAAACCGGGCACGATCCGCGCCGTGCTCCAGCTAGCCGTGTCCCGAGCATGGCCTGTGCATCAGTTGGACGTGTCCAATGCCTTCTTGCACGGCCACCTGGCTGAGCAGGTGTTCTGTGAGCAGCCCACCGGCTTCGTCGACGCCACACATCCAGATCATGTGTGCTTGCTCTCCCGTTCGCTCTACAGGTTGAAGCAGGCACCTCGAGCCTGGTACCAGCGCATCGTCGCCTTCCTGCAGACGCTCGGATTTACATCGACTCGCTCCGATGCGTCCCTCTTCGTGTATCATCACGGAGTTGACACGGCCTACTTGCTGCTGTACGTTGACGACATCATTCTGACGGCATCCACTGTCCTGCTCCTCCAGCGGCTTACTGCTCGTCTTCGTGATGAGTTTGCCCTGAAGGACTTGGGTCCTCTGCATTATTTCCTTGGCATTGAGGTGGTTCGACGGCCAGATGGGTTCTTCCTGCATCAGCAGCGCTATGCCCATGAGCTTCTCGACCGAGCTGGCATGCTTAACTGCAAGCCCGCTCCCACGCCAGTCGACACCAAGGCCAAGGTCTCCGCTTTGAAGGGTTCACCTGCATCTGATGCGGTCTTCTACCGCTCCATTGTGGGCGCCCTGCAGTACCTGACCCTGACGCGCCCCGACTTGCAATATGCCGTTCAGTAGGTCTGTCTTCACATGCATGCTCCGCGCGACTCTCACTGGACTCTGGTGAAGCGTATCCTTCGATACATACGCGCCACCCAGTCCTTGGGACTTACGTTGACGGCCTCCGCCTCCACCGACCTCGTCGCCTACTCTGATGCGGACTGGGCTGGCTGCCCGGACACACGGCGCTCCACCTCGGGGTACTGTGTCTACCTTGGGCCGTCCCTGATCTCTTGGTCTTCCAAGCGACAGCCCACCGTCTCCCGCTCGAGTGCCGAGGCTGAGTATCGAGCAGTGGCTAACGTCGTTGTTGAATGATTTTGGCTCCGTCAGCTGCACCAGGAGTTGCTTTGTGATGTTCACAAGGCTACGCTCGTCTACTGCGACAACGTCTCCGCCGTTTACCTCTTCGCCAACCCGGTCCATCATCGTCGAACGAAGCATATTGAGCTCGATATACACTTCGTTCGTGAGCAGGTGGCCCTTGGGCGCATCCGGGTCCTCCACGTCCCGACGGCGCAGCAGTTCGCCGACGTCATGACGAAAGAACTGCCTATTTCTGTTTTCAAGGAGTTCAGGTCCAGTCTTTGCGTCTCCGGCGACGCTTCGACTGCGG
>NC_041383.1:184768892-184831301 GCF_002162155.2 Triticum dicoccoides | reverse complement strand
GTATATTGTATAGTATGGCCCACCTCCTAGTCTTTGTATAGTTGAGGTTGTGGCCCACTTTGTACTCCATATATACGTGCACTTTGCACCGATCAATACATCGTGAAGCATTGCCAAAACAATCGTTTCCAACAAGTAAGAAAGTTGAAACAAAAACCGGATGAGCAGCACAAAATTCAAGCATCTTCAACTCAATCAATATAACGGCACACTGACGACAAAACGGTGACTCTGCTCCAGTTACATGAACGGGGGCATTTTACAACGCTGCCCACAGCGACAGGACATGGCTGGGCGGGCTATTCTAAGAGACTGTTAGAGGCATCACATGTTGCCGAGACACGGGTGAAATTTCCTTTTCCTAACCTACTCAAAGACGATGCTGATGAACTTTGAAGAGGACGGTGATGATAAGTACACGGGCGACCGCAAACAGAACTCTATACTCAAATTAGTGGCAAAACCAGGCGGGTTCTAGCGCAGGCAGCGCTCGTGTCGTGTCGACCTCAGTGTGCAGTCTTGGCCTTGCTTGCTAAGTTGGGCTGGGGCTGGGGCAGCATGAATTTGTACTGTCGTTAGAGATTATCAACAGCTATCTCATCTTTGACAGGGACCTGCTGGACATGCCATGCAGCAACTTGACAAACCCGAGGAAGCTGAGCTTCCCATCGGTGTGCCGGATCCAGTCCTGCAGAACAACGTGCAGCGGCACCGAGGGGCTGAGACCCAGTTCCTGAAACACCACAGGAAATGTGTGAAGAGACTCCAATTTTTATCAGTTAGGAAATGAACGTGGGTGGAGAGGAAGACATGACATACTGAAGCTAGTTCGTCAATTACAATGGCTCGATTGCCATCCTTCTCGAAAATTTCATAAGCTGATCTCGCATGTTGCTCCCATCTGTCTAATGCTTCAAGCTGGTGAACACTTACTGCAGCTGCACAGAACTCATGGAAGTCCATTCTTCTGTACTGAAGAGCACTCAACTGAAAAGACAATTCAGGTATACAGTGAGTACAATTTGTGCTGGAGGAAAATGATGTCTTAAGATCAACAACATAAGTAAGGTACCGAGACAAGAATCTCCTGAACTCGTGTTTCTTTCATCGCATCCGTGGCTTCTCTTGTTAAGGCCTGAAGAGGATGAAACAGGAAGAGTCAGCAGCGTAGCTTCAAAATGTATGGGAAAGAACATATCAGAGCTCTATGATGAACCAACCATTCTGATATTATCTAGAGTTATGCATCCATTTCTGTCAGGTTCTAATAAGGAAAACTGCCCTTTGAGATAGAAAAGCTCATCAACAGTCAAAGTCTTCGATAAAGCCTGTAGTGGATCAAGAAAAATACGTCAATGGCTGCAGCTTGCAGAGAAAAGTAAAAGAGATCAGGCATGGGTGTCAAAAGAAAAGCTTGAGAACACAAATTTGAATTTCAAATAAAGTGGTATCCCCTTTTTAAGTTATTTTAACAGGAGAGGATTGCAAGAAAACATAACTGTCCAAGCATTTCGTTCTAGAACTTATGAAGGTATGGTACAAAAAGTAGGCTCCCGAAAAAACATTTACGGAAATTGTATGCATGTAATGATAAATACTACTCCCTCCGTCCCACAATGACGGAGGGAGTAGGTTACTGCACAACCATTCAAAGCCCTGGGTAGAAAAATGCTGTATAGAAGCAAGTCCAAATTTGAAGAAGCAACACATATATCTTTGTGGAATAACAGGAGAAAAATCAGAACAGGTTTTATCAATGCAGACCTTCAGAGCAGCTTTACGTAATGATGAAGAACGAATATAAGCTTTGATAAGACGGAATATAAGGACGTCCAATGGCATCTTGATGTCATTGTAATTTCTAATCCATGGATGACCTGAAAAACATAATATAAGGTGGAGTTAGCAATGTAAGTTTTAAATTCGATCCATACAGACAGATTGAAACTCACCTAAAGCTTGTGCTGCAGTCATCCTTCTACGTGGATCCTTGCACAGCAAGCGCTTAACAAAGTCCATTGCTTCTGGAGTTAGAGAAGGCCAAGGTGCCTCATTATAACTGGGGTCAGCTTTGAGAACAGAACGGAATATGCCAGATTCAGTGCGTGCCCAAAAAGGGCGGCTGCCACAAAGGAGGATATATGCAATGACACCTATACTCCATACGTCCGCTTCTGTGCTATAGCATCTATGTAGAACTTCCGGAGCAACATAATAAGCACTTCCAACTATATCATTTAGTCTCTCATCTGCATAAGGTATTAGAACATTGCATTAAAAAAGTGCTAGTGGGTAGTATTATCTTTACAGAGGGAGTACAAATCAACAGATATGTAGATTGATGAGCAAGAAACTAACCTGGTTTTACAAAGTCTGATAATCCAAAGTCAATTGTCTTAAGTTGAGAGTTCTCATCTTTCGAAGTAAAAAGAAAATTCTGAAGAGAAAAAACACAAACATTTTAGAAATCCATTGCAATGTCAAATACAATAACAGTAAAATTATATCTTATTCACAGGAGAAGACAAAGGCAATACAATAAATAAACCATCTAAGGAATGCCATGAACAAATTATACGTCTCTTGAAATAGTGTAATTTTTTTTCGGAAAGGAGGTTCGAACATTGGAAGTAGAAACAGGTAACCATCACCATTTGCCTTAAAAGACATGGCTTGTTTACCAGCGCTGTTTAAATCATCACTTTCTAATATCTCAAACATGGTAATGATGACAACTGATGAGATGCAGGTAAAACTGAAAAGGCACTTCACCTCTGGTTTGAGATCCCTGTGAACCACTCCTTGGATGTGGCAAAAAGCGACAACATTCAATATTTGGACCAGGACAGACTTTGCATCATCCTCGGAGTACTTCCCACCTCTACTTAAAATGAATGCAAAACATAAGCTATATTAAAGTATTTCGTAATAAACCATAATGTTGTATACCATAATGTAAGTTTACTTGTAGCTTACCTGGAAAGTATTCTATCCAGAAGCTCCCCGCCCTCACACAACCTAAACAACGGGATTTTTAGTTAAATATTAAAAAAAACTAAACACAGAGTGCATGGCATTTGAAATCCAGAATATAGCGTACAGGGATCACCATCAGCAGAAGGTATAGAAGCTAAACATAGATGCCAAAAAAAAGATGTCTAATATAAGACAACATTCAACGACCTGTAGTAATGACATCATCTGGATTTGGCCATATCTGGAAATCCTTTTTATTGGCGAAATATTTGTTGTCAAGTTTGGGCAATTGGACGGAAAAATAAAAGAGTATCCAGTTGCACTGCAAGCATATTTGAAACAGTGTGGCTGCCCCAAATGACATTAATGTATGTTCATTTTCATCATGCATTATCAAGTGATAACTGCTACCAGATTATTTAAACTGCCAGTAACTAACGTACGAACAAGAACTAACCTAAGAACTGAAAAGGTAACTAACCGTCCAGACATATGGATGAAATAACATATGGTTGTTAAAGACGTTTTTAAGCACACAAGATAACACATTTATATGCTTCTGAAAGGTAATTATTGCTGCACCAACAATTAGTAGATCAAAGAATCTTAATAAAAAGGGACTGTGGAAAACTATTCAAGTTGGGTTAATAAACTGGAACTGATTATTCAGTGAGTTTGTTTTCTATGCTTGTAGTTGAGAGTATTGATAACGAGGGCAAAAAGCTACTCTACTCTACTTGACATCTTAAGGAGAGCATCCTCATAGCATGTAAAATTGAGGTCAAAACACATTGTGACTATCAAGGTACTGGAACTTACTCCATGACTATGTAGACATTTTCGTTGTCCTCATATGCATCATAAAACTGAACCAAGTTCTTGTGCCCTGCTAAAGCCTTCAAAATTTTCACCTCCCTCCGGACATCCTCTATAGCAATGGATGTTGTCATCTGACAAGAGATTAGAGCAACTTCAGATGATACTAAAAAAATGTACATACAAGGACTAAGGAACTAAGTTCATGCCTAGCTATGACAAAATGATGGTATTAATCCTCAAGTAAAGCACTGAAACGTGGTGACCCAAATAACGGAGATTGCAACCATGGAGAGCTTAAACCAGATGGCACAGCGATAAAAGAGCAATAGGCAAAGTAGTTACGGAATATCAAGTGTAAACTCCATAACAAAAAATGACAGGACCTGCTCAGATCTCATCATTCAAGTGGGCATATTTAATATTTTACAGCACATAATTTAATATGTTACCTAGTACGTGCCATGCAACAATGCTGAACGTAGAAGATCTCGTAATCCATATTATTCTTATATACAGGTACGATGCATGTGATAAAATTAGATATTCTTTTTACAATGCACGATGTGGATCAATAGCATGTTAGTACATGAACCCTGCCCATGATGTCAGGGAACACCTGTAACAAGGCACATCTACTCACTATACTCCTGTAGACAAGAAGGGGCCACGCTTCTTAGGAAATGAACAGGCATGCATCCAGTTCTCAAAAACTTTGATTAGATTAGTGAGTAGTTGCTTTCAGGAGAACATGCTTTACCTTTCTCTGTTCAACAAAATATGAAGGACATTTATACGGCATCATTCAAAAGCACAAAAGTCATGAGAGTAGCGCATTATCCAACAGAAATTCACAAATCTAAACTAGCGCGGCATCAACTTTCAGAAAAAAAGCGTTTGCAGAAGTTGCAGGTAGGTCATCACCTTGGCCTTGGGGATGACCTTGACGGCGACGGCGTCCCCCTTGCGCGCGCCCTTCCTGATCCTGGCGGCGCAGGTGTAGCCGAAGTGGCCCCTCCCGACCTCGTCCCCGAGGTCGTACTTGGCGGCGAAGCCCTTGTTGAAGCCGAAGCCCTTGTCGAGGCCCCTCCCGCCGTCGCTGTCGCCGCCCTCCTCGGGGATCGCCGGGCGCGACGGGCCGTGCCTCCGCGCGAGCGCCTGGCGGATGTGCTTGGCGGGCGAGGGCGGCGGGAAGGGCAGGCGCAGGAGGCGCCTGGCCGGGGTGGTGGGCGCCGGGGACTTGGAGCCCGCCGGGGCGGGGGACTTGGAGGAGGTCCTCGGGGAGGCCGCGGAGGAGGAGAAGAGGTGGTGCGCCGGGCTGGGGCTGGGCGTGGAGAAGGGGAAGAAGGGGGAGGACGTCCAGTGCTTCTTGGAGGCCGGCGTGGCGGGCGCCGTGGAGGAGGCCGGCGGGGGCGTGGCCGGCGCGGGTGGCGGCGGGGATGCGCCGTCGGCGTCGCGGGTGCGCGGCTTGGCGTGGCAGCCCCCCATGGGCGGGCGCCGGGTGGGATCTGGATCGCGCTGCTGGCGGTGGGGCGCGCGCTAGGAGGAGGAAGAGTAGGCGGCCATGGCGGAGAGGAGAGAGAGAGAGAAGGAAAGAGCGAGCTTTTAGTTGGAGTGTGGGGACTGGACTGGAGTGAATTGAAACGGGGAAGGTGGAGTGGGAGTAATGGTGGCCCGACCCCGACCCCGAGCCCAGGCCGAGGGTGGCGAGAGAGCGCGGCTAGCCCTTTTTTTCTGCTTCGATTAGATGTAGGTTTGGTTTCGATGGCGGCGATTAAGCCATGGATCCCTATCCTTGCTTTTGGGGATGGGGCTTAAATTTTGGCCGGGACTGGAGCTGGAGCTGGAGAGGGTTGCTTTCCAGCCGATGTGAGACTGGCCGGATTAGTCGCTGTCGCCCTTGTTCGCTTGCGCTTTTCGGGTGGAGCACGAGATCTCCCGACTTGTTTTCGAAAACAGCTGCGCACAGTCAGGAGATTGGGGTGGGAAACAACTGAATGAATGAGGTTTATCGACGTTGTTGTTGTCTGTAAATCGCCGCGGCCGAAAGCAACCCCCGTCCTTAGCTTGTGCTGCACTTATGCCAATTGCTGGACGCCCTATTTATTTTGGGCGGTACGTGCTGTGGTGCCCGGAGATTAGCTTTGTGTCCACTTTAAATTGAATTGAATTGAGTGGAATGGGGTCCCAAGTCTCGCCCCGTTTCTCGTTGGATTTTGGCATCATGTCTATTCCTCCCTCCCAATCTTGTATAAGAAGAGCATTATTGGCTTTCTTTCATCAAGACTGTAAAATACACCTAGCAGAAAAAGTAATCCTAGCAATAATAACAAACAAATCAAATCAAATCCATGCGAAACTATGCGGTCAAGGTCAAGATCCATGAGAAGCCTGCGCTTCTTCTGCATCATCCCACCGCGTGCCTGCCTGCATGAAGAAGCTACTCTACTGTGCCACAGTAGAGAATTGTGTGCAGTGGTGGTAGTATCTTAATCCCGGTCATTAAAAGAGCAACAGAAGAATACTCCATTGTGTCGGACGCGGCTCGTCTGCCGTGCCTTCACGCACGGCAGAACTGCCGTACGGGCCACAATCGGCCGTTCGTTCACTGCTTTCTCATCCAACGGACCTCTGCTACCCCACTAACAAGCGAACCGAATTAGCGGGAGCTGTTAATAAAATAGGCGCCAAAATCACGTCCGCCGCCTGGCCTTCTCGCGCCAAAAATTGCTGCGCCGCGTATCAAGGTGAGGACTGAGGTGCTCGTCGCACGAATCGGCACAACCAAGATGCGTTCTCCTTGAGTTGCCACCGCCGCGATCGTGCCAAGCTGCTGCCACCACCGCCGCCGCATCGAATCCAACGGAGCTGCCGCCGTGGCTTTGCTTGTCGAGCAGCCGCCACCGCGTCGCCCGTCGAGCAGCCGCCGCCGCCGCCGAATCCAACAAAGTTGCAATCGCAGCGTCGCCGTCAGCTTCCGCCGCTGTGTCACATCCAACAAAGCTGGCTCCAAACTGCGCGTACACGTTGCGATCTAAGGCGAGGAGTCACGTTCGATCGCCATAGGTAAAAATCAAAAACTCATCATCGATCTCCTAATTTGCTTTTCAAAACTGATGCTTAGCTGATTTTCTTCCTTGTACATTCTCCTCTGTATTGCTGAAGAACTTTGGTTTTTATTGCCACTTAGTCAATTGGTGGAGCCATCCCACATCTGTTTTCCAATGGAAAGCACAAACGAGGGAGATCACCAGGATAATGGCAGTCTGAATACGTAAGTGAGATGCAGTAAAAATACTACAGCTCTTTTTTACAGTTATTTATTTATGTCCAGTACACTAATGCAAATTGAGTCTTGGCTTTTATAGATCGAGTGCCATACCAAGTTGGGTACCACAGATGGGCATGAAATTCGGCACTGTCGATGAAGCATGGACATTCTGGGTTACTTATGGGGGCAAAGTTGGATTTGGTACTAGAAAGCGATACCTCAACCCAAGTAAGTTTGATCGGACAATCACGTCGTGCAGATTTGTTTGTCGCAAGGAAGGCCATCGAGGAAAAGACAAAAGAGATAAGCATATTAAGGAACCTCGAGCTGAGATTCGAACCGGTTGTCTAGCTCGCATGGGTCTCACAATAAACAGAGAAGCGGGAAATTATGAAGTAACCGATCTTGTTCTAGAGCACAACCACATTATGCAGTTGCAAGAAACATGCCACTTTCTGCCATCACAGCGAAAGATATCTGAAATTCAAGCTTTTGAGATTGAAATTGCAGATGATTCAGGTATTGGGCCAAAAGCTGCGTATGAGTGTGCTAGTCGTCGAGTTGGTGGACCATCTGTTCTTGGCTATATACGTAGGGATCACAAAAATCACCTACGTACTAAGCGCCAAAGGGAACTAATGTATGGTGAAGCTGGGAGTATGTTAAAATACTTTCAGGATAAAGTCGCCCAAAACCCATCGTTCCAATATGCCATACAGCTAGACAATGAAGAACAGATCACAAATATATTTTGGGCTGATGCAAAAATGTTAATTGATTATGCTCATTTTGGTGATGTGGTTACTTTTGACACAACATTTGGAACCAACAAGGAACTTAGGCCATTTGGTGTATTCGTTGGGTTCAATCAATTCAGACAAACTGTTATATTTGGTGCTTGCCTTTTATATAGTGAAACATATGAGGCTTTCAAATGGCTATTTGAAACTTTTCTCTTTGCACATAATCAGAAGCATCCAAGAACTATATATACAGATCAAGATGTTGCAATGGGAAATGCGGTTGAGGATGTATTTTTAATGGCACGGCATGGTTTATGCACGTTTCACATAATGCAGAATGCCATCAAACATTTATCTTGTCATAAGAAGGAGGAGGAGGAGGCGGAGGAGGAGGTTGAAGGGGAGGGGGAGGGGGAGGAGGAGGAGGAGGAGGATGAACCACATATTCTTGCAGACTTCAGTGCTTGCATGTATGAGTACCGAGACAAGGAAACATTTGAGGAAGCTTTTGACACCATGCGAGGTAAAATAGAAAAACAAACTTGGCTTGATAGCATCTATAAGGTAAAAGAGAAGTGGGCTGAATGTTTTATGATGGATGCTTTCACCTTGGGAATGCGAAGCACACAACTAAGTGAGAGCCTAAATAATGACCTCAAGAACCACTTAAAAGCAGATCTTGACATTCTTCGTTTTTTCAAACATTTTGAAAGGGCCGTGCAAGTGAAACGTGATGCTGAGTTGAATTCAGAGTATGAGTCTAGGGAGTTATTACCTAGGGTCAAAATGAATGTTCCCATGTTGATCCAGGCAAGCAAGGTCTACAGTCCTATCATATTTGAAAGTTTTCAAGCAGAATTTGAGAGATCCATTGCATCATTCACCAAACAACTAGATGTGGGCTATGAATTTGCCATAACAATCAGCTCCGAAGATGAATGCAAAGTTATTGGGAATCCTTTTGAACAAACAGCTTCCTGCAGCTGTGGCCAGTTTGAGAGAATCGGTATATTGTGTGCCCATGCTATAAAAGTTCTTGATTTGATGAACATTAAGTTATTGCCAGAACATTATATTCTGAAGAGATGGACTAGAGAAGCACGGTGTGGAACTATTCAGGACAGAAGTGGGAGGAATGTTGTTGAGAACCCAATGTTCGATATTGATCAGCGCTACAAATCTCTCAATCGCAAGTTTATGAATTTGGCCACCCAAGTAGCTCCCTCCGAAGAATGTTGTACTCTGCTTGAAAGTGCACTTGATAGCCTTACTAAGGAATTTCTAGGCCGAATGAAAAATGCCCATCAAAGTAACCACATGGAGGGATGTTCCACCCAAGTGGTACATGAAGAATCAAATGAGCACTTAGCTGCTGCACGCCTAAAGAAAAAATCTCCTAAGAAGAAAACTAGAAAGAGAAAGTTGAACTGGATTGACAAGCAACATAAGAACAAGAAGAAAGGGGCTCCAAAGAAAGGACAAACTGAAGTAAAGAGAGCAAAGAAATTACCTAAGGTATGTTCTTTATATACTACAAATTTGTTGTTAGTTAAAATATAAACTACAACTTTGCTGAAATTTTTTGTTATCTTTAGTTTCAGCAAAGAGAAGATGGGATTGGACCATCACAATCGCACACCATAGAAAACAATGAGTATTGGAGCAACCAGAATGTGACCGGGAGTAATTGTTTCACAGATAATTATATTGCACCTAGTTTTACCGATTTGGTGACGGTAAGTGTGATCTGAAATTGTGTTCTGCTAGTACGTTCAATAATGCAGCTGTACATTGTGATGAAATTACTTTTTGTAATGCAGACTTCTAGAGTCGAAGACATTGAAGCCCTTTGCCGTGACGACTTCTTTTGATAATTAAAGGAAGTGCTCTCTTCATTTGGATGCAGTGAAAAGTCCATTTAGCAGTAGTTCTGTGAAATGCACTCATGTGATGTGGCTTCTCAGTGTTATGGTATTTTGGGGATTTATATAAGTAGTAATAGTACTCTGTTGGTGCTTGAGTTTCAATGCTCAAAATTGCAAAAATATTTGAGTTTCATTGCTAAAAAATCCAGTACTTTGTTAATACAAATAGCATGCTTGGATGCTTCAGTGCTAAACATTGCAGTAGCACTTCAGTTTCAGTTCTACAAATTTCAGTACTCTGTTAGTAGAGTGCTTGGCTGATTTAGGGGTGAAAATTGCAATAGCTCTTCAGTTTCCCTGATAAAACTACAGACTATGCTTGGAACGGCTGTACCTGCAATTTTTGGGGTGAGAAACAGGCATGACTACAGGCCACTACCAAATTTGGGGCAATTCAGACTTCATAGGACTAGAGAAAGGATGGGATGTGATGCAACTGCGGCATCTTGACTGACATGGCAGCGACGGTGGCTCGATGTTAACACAACGGCTGCAGCTCGACAGTGAGGCGGCGGCGGCTCCGTTGGATGTAACGCGGCAATGGCGGCGGCGGCTCCGTTGGATGTAACGCGGCGATGGCGGCGGCGGTTTGACGGCGACGCAGTGGCTGCAGCTCGATAGCAACGAGGACGCATCAGCTTGATGATCGGCTACTTTTCTAACCCATGCGGTGATGACCTTACATCCTCACTGCTACAATTTTTGGCGCGAGCAGATTCAGAGTATAGTGAAACAAGCAAGTTGGTGGGGTAGCAGAGGTCCGTTGGATGAGAAAGCAGTGAACGAACGGCCGATTGTGGCCCGTACGGCAGTTCTGCCGTGCGTGAAGGCACGGCAGACGAGCCGCGTCCCATTGTGTCAGTGTGCGTCACACGCCGCCCGATGCGCGACCCGACCCAGCACGACGTCAACCTCATCATCCATCCTCCAAAGCAACGCAACGGCTTTAAACCTCCCTCCTCCCGTACTACTGATATGGGGTCCACGCGCAACATAGATTACGGGGCAGCGAAAACAAAATAAAAAATAAAGGGAGAGGGCCGAAAAGCGGAGGCGTAGAAGCGGGCAAAGGAGGCGAGGCGAGGAGTAAAGATAAAGGGAGCGCGCGGGCGGGCCGGCGGCCATTTAGTTAAGCTCACGTGTCCTGCCATGGCCGCGCGCCCTGTCTCATGCATCATGACGACGACCAAGAAGATGAAATACGGTTGTGCGGCACAGTGCCATGCGCATGCAGACACATCTTCTGGCTCTCGAACCACATCGGCGTTGGTAGACAGCGGCAGAGAGCTGTCAGGAAATGGTTTGGTTTGGTTCACTTGTCTGGTAAACAGATCTTATCTTCCTTTTTCCGGCGTGTCTTGTGCTTAGTGTAACAGTGTGTGCGTGAGCACGCAATTGTTCTCGGGGCAAGGACGGTATGGTACTGGCGGTACGAATGTGGTATGCACGATCCTATCTATGAAAAAGAAAGGACGCCGTACCGTTGGTTTGGTGCAAACAGGCGTTATTGAAAGCTGAGGGTACACCGTACGTACACGGACAATTTCTTTGGATGCAAATCTTCCTATAAATAAATGCAAAGAGGACATGTAGTAGTGTATGCTCATGGCTTCTGCTTGTGGTAGTGCTAGTGGTACTTGTTCCTGGCTTTACGCGAGAGTTACCTGTTGTTGCATGCTTCTGTTTTGGGAGGGATGAGCAAAGCAAAGTACTATACGTACTAGCAAGCAAACACATGTGAAAGTCACCTTGCATTGAGCTTTCTCCGTCGCTTGGTTAGGGCATTTCTAACGGCGGCCCGCAAATTTCCTCCCGCATCCGTTCATGGACACGAATGCGAAATGCCGCCATACAATGCTATCGCATATATATCTGTCAGTAAAGGGAATTTGAAATTCAAATTTAGACTGATCCACACGGCGCGCCGGATTGCATGCCTAATAACAACAGAGAAAGGGAGTATGCTTAGTTTTTACATGCCCGAATCCAAAAAAATATTAGCCCGGTAGTCCATGCAATTATTTGCCCTACCGGATCGGCAATCCCAGCCGTCTGCTCCCAATCAGGGTGTCGTCGCCGCTGCGTAGACAGCCTCTGCGTCCGCATCCGCCTCGTCCTCATGGCCCGCTGCTATCAATTGACAACTACAACATCTGGTAGCGAGCGGATTGCACGATCATTTTTGTATCGGCGTCCAAAGAGTCCAGATTCAAGGTCAACATCTTGGCATCCTCACTTTGGCGGTGGTCTCCAATTTCTTTTCCTCGAGTGCGACCTTCCTCTCTTTGATCATGGTCCTCCTCTCTTCGAGCTTGACCTTGTTGTCAGTCGCCTCTATCAACAATTTGAATCTCTTCGCCTTTTTCTCCTCCTTGAGGTTCGAGCGCTTCACGCATGCCTCCTCCTTCTTCGACAAGATGTCCTCGAACCTCTCCGTTAGCTAGGCCGCCGCACCTTCTCGTTTCGCCCTCTTGTCGGTGTCAAAACCGGCAGATCTCTGGTAGGGGGGCCCAAGTTGTTCGTCTGAAGATCAATGGTAACAATGGAGAAGGGACACGGTATTTACCCAGGTTTGGGCCCTCTTAATGGAGGTAAAACCCTACTCCTGCTTGATTATACTTGAGGGTATAGGGGTTACAAGAGTTGATCTACCTCGAGATCGATTCGGCTAACCCTAGATAACTAGCCTAGCAGTATTGTTATGATCTTGCCTCCGACCTAACCCTCCGGTTTATATAGACACCGGAGGGGCTTAGGGTTGTACAAAGTTGGTTTTACAAAAAGGAATAAAATATCTGGACACCTACACTTGCCATCCACGCATGTGAGAGTCCCCACCGGACACGAGAGATAATCTTCTGCTTGTATCTTGACGGTCCATCAGTCCGGCCCACATCAATAGACCGGACGCCCGAGGACCCCTAATCCAGGACTCCCACAGTAGCCCCTGAACCAGTCTTCAATGATGATATATTCAGCGCTTCAGATTGTCTTCGGCATTGCAAGGCGGGTTCCTTAAAGAATACACATCGGCTTTCCTCTGTAAAAGAATTGTATCCGACTTTTCGCAATTGACGGAGTCCTGGATTATGGGGTCCTCGGGGAGCCGGCCTATGTGACATGGGCCGAGCTGATGGGCCGTGAAGATACAAGACAGAAGGCCTTCTCCCGTGTCCGGATGGGACTCTTCTTTGCGTGGATGACAAGCTTGGCGTCCGGATGTATAGTTTCCTTCCTCTGTAAACCGACTTTGTACAACCCTAGTCCTCTCCGGTGCCTATATAAACCGGAGGGCGTAGTCCATAGTGGTAATCACAATCATACAGGCTAGACATCTAGGGTTTAGCCATCACGATCTCGAGGTAGATCAACTCTTGTAATCCCTATACTCATCAAAGTCAATCAAGCAGGAAGTAGGGTATTACCTCCATTAAGAGGGCCCGAACCTGGGTAAACATCATGTCCCCTGCCTCCTGTTACCTTCAATCCTTAGACGCACAGTTCGGGAACCCCTACTCGAGATCTGCCGGTTTTGACACCGACATTGGTGCTTTCATTGAGAGTTCCTCTGTGCCGTCGATAGAAGGGTTGATGGCTCGCCTTGTCATCAAGGACAGTATCACTTCTGGAGGAGCCCTAGCTTGAGGGAAAACCCTTCGGCTTGGCAGCTATACCATGGGCACTCGTTCGGCCATTAAGCCAAAGGTAGCCCAGCCTGTCACCGAAAATCGCCTCCGCGTAGGCCCTGAGTACTCCGGCAAGATGGATCTGGCAGATGTATTAGCCTTAAATGAACTGCTAGATCGCATCGCCGCCCTGGGGGTCGCAACCGACTATGATTAGATTGGGCTTAAACCCGATCAGAGAGAAATCAAATCTCCATCGATCACCCATCTGGTGGCAATTGTGGAGGAACAAGCTAACAATAACTCTTCTCCTACGTTGAGAACAAGGTATGTTCGGATTTCCAAGCTCGAAGAGCCGGACACTCACCCTCGGGAGGACACTTCTTGTCCTCCGAACATAGAATCGGGCGTTGAGCCTAAGAACTCACCGGACGCTCCGGAGCCCGGGCTTGTAACCTCGGAAATTCTTTAGAGTCTGGACTTCACAATGGGTCAGGGTTCGGATTCAAGCCCTCCCACCCACCACAAGCAATATTCTCCAAGCAATCCCGGTCCTCCGAACATATGCGACTTAATGTACGTGCGACAGCAGCCTCAGGAAATAGTCCACCACTTTTGGGCCATATTCCTCCTTGTTAAAAACAAGATCAAAGATTGTTGCGATGATGACGCGGTCTCGGTATTTTGCAACAATTGTACAAATGAGGGAATCCTTAATGCCCTCAACCGCCGTCGTGTACTGCACTTTGCAGATTTGGCACACATAGTACAGAAGTATTGCGCAATGGAAAGCGCGTGGAAAACCCAGACAGCCCGCTGGGAACCACATGCCTTTAGGCCATCTCCCGGACGGGCAAAAAGGATGCACCCTCGCGGAGCACCTAATCATCACCCGTGGATAAGAAAATCAAGCCCTTTATGGGGCATAGAACTGTCCTCAAGGAATAGCTTGACAAGCCCTGTCAAATTGACATGACTCCGATAACCGAACCAATGCATAGCCTCCAAGCATGTTGGATACTCCGGCGAGTGGCCAAGAGTGGCGAGGGTATCCTCACCAACAACACCCCAGAGAACTACTCTTCGGAGGACAACGATCTCAAAGTATTCACAGTCTTCAAGACCTTTTCATCAAATAATCGGCCCAAAAGGGCGCTCCGCGACATCACCGAAGTCTGCCAAGTGGCAGCAGTAAATCCTTGGAACGGTACGACAATCACTTTCAATGCTGATGACGAACCAAGATCCCACTCAGTCCAGGCACCAGCCGCTTTGGTTCTAAACCCAATCGTGGATGGCTTTCGGCTCACTAAAGTGCTAATGGACGGCGGCAGCGGACTAAACCTCATCTATGAAGACACGCTCAATAAAATGCAAATGGACAGGAGTCGCATTGAGCAAAGTAACACAACCTTTCGAGGTATTATCCCTAGCGGGAAGCAAGATGCTCGGGGAAAATCAAACTCAATGTAGTATTCGGCAAGCCGGAGAACTATAGGTCCGAAGAGTTACTCTTACATGCGGCACCTTTTAATAGTGGGTATCACGCCCTGCTGGGGTGAGACACATTCACACGCTTCCAAGCCGTACCCCATTACGGGTATATGAAGCTTAAAATGCCCGGGCCCAATGGAGTTATCACTGTCACCAGTGATCCAGACATAGCACTCCGCGCCGAAAACAAAACTGCCTCTCTAGCCTTCGAGGCTTTATCCGAGGCCCTCGTGACCGAACAATTAACCACCCTCCATTCCACAGTGGATAGGGATGACGTAATCCTGGATAAGAGACCCAAATCCACTTCCTTCAAGCTAGTAGACGAAATAGTCAAATTTCAAGTCCACCCGACAAACCCCAAGAAGACAGCTTCCATTGGGGCACAGCTAGATCCGACAGTCGACGCCGCATTACGTGCATTCCTGCGTGAGAACTGGGACATCTTTGCCTGGCACCCCTCGGATATGCCAGGTATCCCACGAAGACTGGCCGAGCATAGTCTCAATATACTGAAAGGATACAAACCAGTCAAGCAAACGTTGCACCGATTTTCCGAACCCAAACGACAGGCTATGGGGGAGGAGCTAGCCAAGCTACTCGAAGCCGAGTTTATCAGAGAGATCAAACATCCGGACTGGCTAGCAAACTTGGTCATGGTACCGAAGAAGGATAAATCCTGGCACCTGTATGTCAATTTCAAATACTTTATTAAGGCTTGCCCTAAGGATCCCTTCCCACTGCCTCACATCGACCAGATTATTGACGCGACCGCTGGACACGATTCTCTGTGTTTCCTCGACACATACTCTGGATACCATCAAATCA
Source organism: Triticum dicoccoides (assembly GCF_002162155.2). Taxonomy (NCBI): domain Eukaryota; kingdom Viridiplantae; phylum Streptophyta; class Magnoliopsida; order Poales; family Poaceae; genus Triticum; species Triticum dicoccoides. The sequence goes on along the minus strand of NC_041383.1, from coordinate 184,815,622 downwards.
AGATGAAAGAATCCGACCAAGCCGCAACGGCATTCATCACCCCATATGGGCCCTTTTGCTTCAACACTATGCCTTTCGGGCTCAAGAACGCCGGTGCAACCTACCAACGCATGATTCAAACATGCCTGGAAAAGCAAATCATCAAAACTGTGGAGGCATATGTAGATGACGTAGTCATCAAAACCAAGCATGTTGAATCATTGGTGGATGACTTATGCCTTACATTTGACAACCTCCGAGCATATAACATACATCTCAATCCGCAAAAATGTGTTTTCGGCGTTCCAGCCGGAAAAATGCTTGGGTTCATCGTCTCCAATAGAGGAATCGAAGCAAACCCAGCCAAAATCCGAGCCCTGTTACAGTTGGCAACACCAACAGACCTCAAGCAGGTCCAAAAACTAGCTAAGTGTGTGGCAGCTTTGAGCCGTTTCATATCCAGACTAGGGGAAAAGGCATTGGCATTTATATCGCCTGCTCCGACGCACTCACCACTTCGTGTGGACGGACGCTGCCACAACCGGACTGGAAGAAATAAAAACTTTGTTAGCAAGTAACCCAATCCTGGCCGCACCAAACGTTGGTGAACCGATGTTGCTCTTGTTGGAAATATGCCCTAGAGGCAATAATAAATTGGTTATTATTATATTTCCTTGTTCATGATAATCGTTTATTATCCATGCTATAATTGTATTGATAGGAAACTCAGATACATGTGTGGGTACATAGACAACACCATGTCCCTAGTAAGCCTCTAGTTGACTAGCTCGTTGATCAATAGATGGTTACGGTTTCCTGACCATGGACATTGGATGTCGTTGATAACGAGATCACATCATTAGGAGAATGATGTGATAGACAAGACCCAATCCTAAGCCTGGCACAAAGATCGTGTAGTTCATATGCTAAAGCTTTTCTAATGTCAAGTATCATTTCCTTAGACCATGAGATTGTGCAACTCCCGGATACCGTAGGAATGCTTTGGGTGTACCAAACGTCACAATGTAACTGGGTGGCTATAAAGGTGCACTACGGGTATCTCCGAAAGTGTCTGTTGGGTTGGCACGAATCGAGACTGGGATTTGTCACTCCGTGTGACGGAGAGGTATCTCTGGGCCCAATCGGTAGGATATCATCATAATGTGCACAACGTGACCAAGGGGTTGATCACGGGATGATGTGTTATGGAACGAGTAAAGAGACTTGCCGGTAACGAGATTGAACAAGGTATCGGGATACCGACGATCGAATCTCGGGCAAGTACTATACCGCTAGACAAAGGGAATTGTATACGGGATCGATTGAGTCCTTGACATCGTGGTTCATCCGATGAGATCATTATGGAACATGTGGGAGCCAACATGGGTATCCAGATCCCGCTGCTGGTTATTGACTGGAGAACGTCTCGGTCATGTCTGCATGGTTCCCGAACCCGTAGGGTCTACACACTTAAGGTTCGATGACGCTAGGGTTATAAAGGAAGTTTGTATGTGGTTACCGAATGTTGTTCGGAGTCCCGGATGAGATCCCGGACACCACGAGGAGTTCCAGAATGGTCCGGAGGTAAAGATTTATATATGGGAAGTCCTGTTTTGGTCACCGGAAAAGTTTCAGGTTTTATCGGTAATGTACCGGGACCACCGGGAGGGTCCCGGGGGTCCACCAAGTGGGGCCACCGGCCCTAGAGGGCTGCATGGGCCAAGTGTGGGAGGGGACCAGCCCCAGGTGGGCTGGTGCGCCCCCCCCCCACAAGGGCCCAAGGCGCCTAGGGTTTGGGGCGGGGGCGCCCACCTTGCTTGGGGGGCAAGTTTCCCCCTCTCCACCCCTTGGCCGCCCCCCTATATGGGATCTAGGGCTGGCCGCCGCCCCTAGGGGTGGAAACCTAGGTGGGGGCGCAGCCCCCTCTCCCCCTATATATAGTGGAGGCAAAGGAGCAGCCCAACACACGAAGTTCTTCTCCGGTTGGCGCATCCCTACCTCTCTTTCTCCTCATATCTCGCGGTGCTTGGCGAAGCCCTGCTGGATTACCACGCTCCTCCATCACCACCACGCCGTTGTGCTGCTGCTGGATGGGGTCTTCATCAACCTCTCCCTCTCTCCTTGCTGGATCAAGGCATGGGAGACGTCATCGGGCTGTACGTGTGTTGAACACGGAGGTGCCGTCCGTTCGGCACTAGGATCTCCGGTGATTTGGATCACGACGAGTACTACTCCTTCAACCCCGTTCTCTTGAACGCTTCCGCTTAGCGATCTACAAGGGTATGTAGATGCACTCTCCTTCCCCTCGTTGCTGGTTTCTCCATAGAAAGATCTTGGTGACACGTAGGAAAATTTTAAATTTCTGCTACGTTCCCCAACAGTGGTATCAGAGCTAGGTCTATTGCGTAGATTCTTTGCACGAGTAGAACACAAAGTAGTTGTGGGTGTTGATTTTGTTCAATATGCTTACCATTAGTATTCCAATCTTGTTTCGACGGTATTGTGGGATGAAGCGGCCCGGACCGACCTTACACGTACACTTACGTGAGACAGGTTCCACCGACTGACATGCACTTGGTGCATAAGGTGGCTAGCGGGTGCCAGTCTCTCCCACTTTAGTCGGAACGGGTTCGATGAAAAGGGTCCTTATGAAGGATAAATAGCAATTGGCATATCACGTTGTGGTTTTGCGTAGGTAAGAAACGTTCTTGCTAGAAACCCATAGCAGCCACGTAAAACATGCAAACAACAATTAGAGGACATCTAACTTGTTTTTGTAGGGTATGCTATGTGATATGATATGGCCAAGAAGAATGTGATGAATGATATGTGATGTATGATATTGATCATGTTCTTGTAATAGGAATCACGACTTGCATGTCGATGAGTATGACAACCGGCAGGAGCCATAGGAGTTGTCTTAATTTATTGTATGACCTGCGTGTCATTAAACAACGCCATGTAATTACTTTACTTTATTGCTAACCGGTAGCCATAGTAGTAGAAGTAATAGTTGGCGAGACAACTTCATGAATACACGATGATGGAGATCATGATGATGGAGATCATGGTGTCATGACGGTGACGATGATCATCATGGAGCCCCGAAGATGCAGATCAAAAGGAGAAAAATGATATTGGCCATATCATGTCACTATTTGATTGCATGTGATGTTTATCATGTTTATGCATCTTATTTGCTTAGAACGACGGTAGTAAATAAGATGATCCCTCATTAAAATTTCAAGAAAGTGTTCCCCCTAACTGTGCACCGTTGCGAAAGTTCGTCATTTCGAAGCACCACGTGATGATCGGGTGTGATAGATTCTAACGTTCACATACAACGGGTGTAAGCCAGATTTACACACGCGAAACACTTAGGTTGAATTGACGAGCCTAGCATGTACAGACATGGCCTCGGAACACAAGAGACCGAAAGGTCGAGCATGAGTCGTATAGTAGATACGATCAACATGAAGATGTTCACCGATGATGACTAGTTCGTCTCACATGATGATCGAACACGGCCTAGTTGACTCGGATCATGTAATCACTTAGATGACTAGAGGGATGTCTATCTGAGTGGGAGTTCATTAGATGAACTTAATTATCCTGAACATAGTCAAAAGTTTTTTGCAAATTATGTCGTAAGCTCGTGCTTTAGTTCTACTGTTTTAGATATGTTCCTAGAGAAAATATAGTTGAAAGTTGACAGTAGCGATTATGCGGACAGTAGAAAGCTTATGTCCTTAATGCACCGCTCAGTGAGCTGAACCCCAAACGTCGTCTGTGGATGTTTTGAACATCGGCCATACACGCTTTGATAACTACGTGATAGTTCAGTTAAACGGTTTAGAGTTGAGGCACCAAAGACGTTTTCGAAACGTCGCAGAACATATGAGATGTTTCGAGGGCTGAAATTGGGATTTCAGGCTCGTGCCCACGTCAAGAGGTATAAGACCTCCGACGATTTTCTTAGCCTGCAAACTAAGGGAGAAAAGCTCAATCGTTGAGCTTGTGCTCAGATTGTCTGAGTGCAACAATCACTTGAATCGAGTGGGAGTTGATCTTCCAGATGAGATAGTGATGTTTCTCCAAAGTCATTGCCACCAAGCTGCTAGAGCTTCGTGATGAACTATAACATATCAGGGATAGATATGATGATCCTTGAGGTATTCGTGATGTTTGACACCGCGAAAGTAGAAATCAAGAAGGAGCATCAATTGTTGATGGTTGGTGAAACCACTAGTTTCAAGAAGGGCAAGGGCAAGAAGGGATACTTCATGTAACAGCAAATCAGCTGCTGCTCTAATGAAGAAACCCAAGATTGAATCCAAACCCGAGACTAAGTGCTTCTGTAATAAGGGGAACAACCACTGAAGCAGAATCACCCTAGATACTTGGTAGATGAGAAGGCTGGCAAGGTCGATAGAAGTATATTGGATATACATTAAGTTAATGTGTACTTTACTAGTACTCCTAGTAGCACCAAGGTATTAGATACCGGTTCGGTTGCTAAGCGTTAGTAACTCGAAATAAAAGGCTACGGAATAAACGGAGACTAGCTAAAGGTGAGATGACGATATGTGTTGGAACTGTTTCCAAGTTTGATATTATCAAGCATCGTATACTCCCTCTACCATCGAGATTGGTGTTAAACCTAAATAATTGTTATTTGGTGTTTGCGTTGAGCATAGACATGATTGGATTATGTCTATCGCAATACGGTTATTCATTTAAGGAGAATAATGGTTACTCTGGTTTTTGAATAATACCTTCAATGGTATTGCACCTAAAATGAATGGTTTATTGAATCTCGATTATAGTGATACACATGTTCATGCCAAAAGATACAAGATAGTAATGATAGTACCACCTACTTGTGGCACTGCCATGTAAGTCATAAAAACGCATGAAGAAGCTCCATGTTGATGGATCTTTGGACTCACTCATTTTTGAAAAGTTTGAGACATGCAAACCATGTCTATTGGTGTATACGCATGAAGAAACTCCATGCAGATGGATCGTTTGGACTCACTTGATTTTGAACCACTTGAGATATGCAAATTATACCACATGGGCAAGATGACTGAAAAAGCCTCGTTTTCAGTAAGATGGAACAAGAAAGCAACTTGTTGGAAGTAATACATTTTGATGTGTGCAGTCCAATGAGTGCTCAGGCACGCAGTGGATATCGTTATGTTCTTACTTCACGGATGATTTGAGTAGATACTGAGTATATTTACTTGATGAAACACAAGTCTGAATTATTGAATGGTTTAAGTAATTTCAGAGTGAAGTTGAAGATCATCGTGACAAGAGGATAAAATGTCTATGATATGATCATAGAGATGAGTATTTGAGTTACGAGCTTTGGCACGCAATTAAGACATTGTGGAAATTGTTTCACAATTTATACCGCCTGGAACACCATAGTGTGATGGTGTGTCCGAACATCATAGTTGCACCCTATTGGATATGGTGCGTACCATGATATCTCTTATAGAATTACCACTATCGTTCATGGGTTAGGCATTAGAGACAACCACACTCACTTTAATAGGGCATCACGTAATTCCGTTGAGACGACACCGTTTGAACTATGGTTTGGAGAAACCTAAGTTGTCATTTCTTAGAAGTTTGGGGTTGCGACGCTTATGTGAAAAAGTTTCAGGTTGATAAGCTCGAACCCAAAGCGGATAAAATGCATCTTCATAGGACACCCAAAACAGTTGGGTATACCTCCTAATTCAGATCCGAAAGCAATAGGGATTGTTTCTTGAATCGGGTCCTTTCTCGAGGAAAACTTTGTCTCGAAAATTGAGTGGGAGGATGCTGGAGACTTGATGAGGTTATTGAACCGTCACTTCAACTAGTGTGTAGCAGGGCACAGGAAGTTGTTCCTGTGGCGCCTACACCAATTGATGTAGAAGCTTATGATAGTGATCATGAAGTTTTGGATCAAGTCACTACCGAACCTCATAGGACGACAAGTACGCGTACTGTTTCGGAGTGGTACGGTGATCCTGTCTTGAAGGTCATGTTGCTAGACAACAATGAACCTACGAGCTATGGAGAAGCGATGGTGGGCCCGGATTCCGACAAATGACTTGAGGCCATAAAATCTGAGAGAGGATCCATGTATGAAAACAAAGTGTAGACTTTGGAAGAACTACTTGATGGTCGTAAGGCTGTTGTGTACAGATGGATTTTAAAGAAAGACAGACAATGATGGTAAGTATGACCATTAAGAAAGCTCGACTTGTCGTTAAGATGTTTTTTGACAAGTTCAAGGAGTTGACTACGATGAGACTTTCTCACTCATAGCGATGCTAAGAGTCTGTTGGAATTATATTAGCAATTACTGCATGATTTATGAAATCTTGCAGATAGGATGTCAAAACATTGTTTCCTCGACGGTATCCTTGAGGAAAGGTTGTATGTGATACAACCAGAAGGTTTTGTCAATCCAGAAAGACGCTAATAAGCATGCAAAGCTCCAGCAATCCTTCTAAGGACTGGAGCAAGCATCTCAGAGTTGGAATGTACGCTTTGATAAGATGATCAAAGATTTTGGGTTTAAACAAAGTTTATGAGAAACTTGTATTTCCAAAGAAGTGAGTGGGAGCACTATAGAATTTCTGATTAGTATATGTGGTTGACATATTGTTGATCAGAAATGATGTGGAATTTCTGGAAAGCATATAGGCTTATTTGAAAAGTGTTTTTCAATAGAAAACATGGATTAAGCTACTTGAACATTGAGCATCAAGATCTATAAGGATAGATCAAAAACGCTTAATGGTACTTTCAAATGAGCACATACCTTGACATGATCTTGAAGGTGTTCAAGATGGATCAGTCAAAGAAGGAGTTCTTGCCTGAGTTGTAAGGTATGAAGTTAAGACTTAAAGCTCGACCACGGCAAAAGAGAGAGAAAGGACGAAGGTCGTCCCCTATGCTTTAGACGTAGGCTCTACAATATGCTATGCTAAGTACCGCACCTGATGTGTGCCTTGCCACATGTCTGGCAAGAGGGTACAAAGGTGATCAAGGAGTGGATCACCAGATAGCGCTCAAAATTGTCCTTGGAGTAAATAAGGACATGTTTCTCGATTATGGAGGTGAGAAAGAGTTCGACGTAAAGGGTTACGTCGATGCAAGCTTTAACACCTATTCGAATGACTCTGAGTAGCAAACCGGATACGTATAGTGGAGCAACCATTTGGAATAGCTCCAAGTGGAGCATGGAAGCAACATTTACAATATGACCTAGAGATTTGCAAAGTACATACGGATCTGAATGTTGCAGACCCGTGACTAAAACCTCTCTCACAAGCAAAACATGATCAAACCCCAGAACTCATTGAGTCTTATCACATGATGATGTGAGCTAGTTTAGTGACACTAGTAAACTCTTTGGATGTTGGTCACATGGCGATGTGACCTGTGAGTATTAATGACATGGCAATGTGAACTAGATTATTGACTCTAGTGCAAGTGGGAGACTGTTGGAAATATGCCCTAGAGGCAAAAATAAATTGGTTATTATTATATTTCCTTGTTCATGATAATCGTTTATTATCCATGCTATAATTGTATTGATAGGAAACTCAGATACATGTGTGGGTACATAGACAACACCATGTCCCTAGTAAGCCTCTAGTTGACTAGCTCGTTGATCAATAGATGGTTACGGTTTCCTGACCATGGACATTGGATGTCGTTGATAACGGGATCACATCATTAGGAGAATGATGTGATGGACAAGACCCAATCCTAAGCCTAGCACAAAGATTGTGTAGTTCATATGCTAAAGCTTTTCTAATGTCAAGTATCATTTCCTTAGACCATGAGATTGTGCAACTCCCGGATACCGTAGGAATGCTTTGGGTGTACCAAACGTCACAACGTAACTGGGTGGCTATAAAGGTGCACTACAGGTATCTCCAAAAGTGTCTGTTGGGTTGGCACGAATTGAGACTGGGATTTGTCACTCCGTGTGACGGAGAGGTATCTCTGGGCCCACTCGGTAGGACATCATCATAATGTGCACAATGTGACCAAGGGGTTGATCACGGGATGATGTGTTACGGAACGAGTAAAGAGACTTGCTGGTAACGAGATTGAACAAGGTATCGGGATACCGACGATCGAATCTCGGGCAAGTACTATACCGCTAGAAAAAGGGAATTGTATACGGGATCGATTGAGTCCTTGACATCATGGTTCATCCGATGAGATCATCGTGGAACATGTGGGAGCCAACATGGGTATCTAGATCCCGCTGTTGGTTATTGACCGAAGAACATCTCGGTCATGTCTGCATGGTTCCCGAACCCGTAGGGTCTACACACTTAAGGTTCGATGACACTAGGGTTATAAAGGAAGTTTGTATGTGGTTACCGAATGTTGTTCGGAGTCCCGGATGAGATCCTGGACGTCACGAGGAGTTCCGGAATGGTCCGGAGGTAAAGATTTATATATGGGAAGTCATGTTTTGGTCACCGGAAAAGTTTCGGGTTTTATCGGTAATGTACCGGGACCACCGGGAGGGTCCCGGGGGTCCACCAAGTGGGGCCACCGGCCCTAGAGGGCTGCATGGGCCAAGTGTGGGAGGGCACCAGCCCCATGTGGGCTGGTGCGCCCCCCCTCAAGGGCCCAAGGCGCCTAGGGTTTGGGGAGGGGGCGCCCCACCTTGCTTGGGGGGCAAGTTTCCCCCTCTCCACCCCTTGGCCGCCCCCCTAGATGGGATCTAGGGCTGGCCGCCGCCCCTAGGGGTGGAAACCTAGGTGGGGGTGCAGCCCCCTCTCCCCCTATATATAGTGGAGGCAAAGGAGCAGCCCAACACACGAAGTTCTTCTCCTGTTGGCGCAGCCCTACCTCTCTTTCTCCTCATATCTCGCGGTGCTTGGCGAAGCCCTGCTGGATTACCACGCTCCTCCATCACCACCACGCCGTTGTGCTGCTGCTGGATGGGGTCTTCATCAACCTCTCCCTCTCTCCTTGCTGGATCAAGTCATGGGAGACGTCACCGGGCTGTACGTGTGTTGAACGCGGAGGTGCCGTCCGTTCGGCACTAGGATCTCCGGTGATTTGGATCACGACGAGTACGACTCCTTCAACCCCGTTCTCTTGAACGTTTCCGCTTAGCGATCTACAAGGGTATGTAGATGCACTCTCCTTCCCCTCGTTGCTGGTTTCTCCATAGATAGATCTTGGTGACATGTAGGAAAATTTTGAATTTCTGCTACGTTCCCCAACAGATCCACATATCCGCAACTCACCAAGTGGTGAGTGCGGTGCTCGTCGTCGAACGAGGTGAAGAGGGACATAAATTCTCACACCAAAAACCAGTATATTACGTATCGATTATCCTTACACCATGCAAGTCCCGTTACCCACACTATCAAAAGATAGCATATGCGGTCTTTATGGCATCCCGCAAGCTGCGGCACTACTTTCAAGAGTGCTCGATCACGGTGGCCTCTGAAGTACCACTCAATGATATCATAAACAATATGGCATCCCGCAAGCTGCGGCACTACTTTCAAGAGTGCTCGATCACGGTGGCCTCTGAAGTACCACTCAATGATATCATAAACAACCGGGACGCCACCGACCGGATTGCCAAATGGGCCATTGAGCTCTTACCATTCGAATAACTTACAAGCCACGCCGAGCTATTAAATCTCAGGTGTTGGCCGACTTCGTCACTGAATGGACAGAGGCCGAACTCCCTAAAGAGTATGACACATATTGAAACTGGGTAATGCACTTCGATGGCTCCAAAATGCTAGCCGGACTTGGGGCTGGCGTCGTCTTAACATCCTCCACAGGAGACACAGTTCGCTATGTGCTCCAAATATTGTACGAGGCCCTATTGCATGGTCTTCGGATGGCCGTCTCCATGGGCATACAATGCCTCAAAGTGCGCGGGGATTTAAACCATGCAATATCCCAAATAAACGATGAATTCGGCGCAAAAGATCCAAAGATGGCAACTTACTACAACGCCATACTCAAAATATCGGCTCGGTTTGAGGGGATCGAGTTTCATCACATGGCTCGAGAGAGTAATCAAGCTGCGGACATCCTTGCTCGCATGGGCACTTAACGTGACCCTGTCCCACCCAACACGTTTGTGGAGAGGCTCTTCAAGCCATCCATGGTGGGAAGGACGAGAGTGGAAACACTGGTCCAGAGTCGACCATACCCCCAGACTCCGAACACATTCCGATATAATCGAGGGTTTGGGAACCGAAATAACACCATCAGCCCATGAAATCATGGTTGTAATTACCCCGTGGACTGAACCTTTCCTCGCCTACCTTACGAGGAACAAGCTCCCTCATGATCAGACCGAGGCCCATCATATTGTTCGACGCTCGAAGGCCTACAAAGTTCATGAAGGGGAACTATACATGAAAAGTACCACCGGAGTACTCCAAAGATGCATCATCGAAGAAGAAGGATGGCGGCTCTTGGCTGAAATACACGCCGGTCTCGGTGGCCATCATGCCGCAGGCCGGGCCCTTGTAAGTAAGGCCTTCCGAACGGATTTCTTTTGGCCCACGGCCCGAGCAGATGCACAGGACCTCGTACAGCGCTGCGTTGGATGCTAGCTTTTCGCCAATCAAAGCCATATGCCGCCCACTGCCCTACGAACAATTCCCATTACTTGGCATTTTGCGGTTTGGGGGCTAGACATGGTCGGACCCCTTAAAGGGGGAAGCCATAAGAAGAAATATTTATTGGTTATGGTCGACAAGTTCACTAAGTGGATAGAAGCCAAACCAGTCAAAACGGCTGAAGCCGGACCGGTTATAGACTTCATATCCGGCGTCGTACACCGTTATCGTGTCCCGCATAGTATCATTACTGTAGGATCGAAAGTATGTCTAGAGGGGGGGTGATTAGACTACTTGACCAAATAAAAACTTAACTTTTTCCAACTTTAGTTCTTGGCAGATTTTAACAATTTAGAACAAGTCAAGCAATCTTAACACAGTTCAAGCAAGCATGCAAAGAGTATATGAGCAGCGAAAAGTAAAGCATGCAACTTGCAAGAATGTAAAGGGATGGTTTTGGAGAGTGCAAACACAATAGGTGACACAGATGTTTTTGTCGTGGTTCCCATAGGTGGTGCTATCGTACATCCACGTTGATGGAGACTTCAACCCACGAAGGGTAACAGCTGCGCGAGTCCACGGAGGGCTCCACCCACGAAGGATCCACGAAGAAGCAACCTTTTCTATCTCACCATGGCCATCGCCCACGAAGGACTTGCCTCACTAGGGTAGATCTTCATGAAGTAGGCAATCTCCTTGCCCTTACAAACTCCTTGGTTCAACTCCACAATCTTGTCGGAGGCTCCCAAGTGACACCTAACCAATCTAGGAGACACCACTCTCCAAAAGGTAATAGATGGTGTGTTGATGATGAACTCCTTGCTCTTGTGCTTCAAATGATAGTCTCCCCAACACTCAACTCACTCTCATAGGATTGGATTTGGTGGAAAGCAACTTGGGGAAGGCTAGAGATCAAGATTCATATGGTTGGATTGGAATATCTTGGTCTCAACACATGAGTACGTGGCTCTCTCTCAGAAAATGGGTAGTGGAAGTGTAGGCACGATCTGATGGCTTTCCTCGCGAATGAGGAGAGGGTGGAGGGGTATGTATAGCCTCCACACAAAATCTAACCGTTACACACAATATACCAAACTCGGTGGGACCGAATCAAAAAACTCGGTCGGACCGATTTAGTACATGATGTGACCATTAGGCAATTTCGGTGGGACTGACATGTCAACTCGGTGGGACCAATATCATTTGGGTTAGGGCATAATGTAATCTTGGTTGGACCGATTACTCAAACTCGGTTGGACCGACTTTGGTAATAAGCTAACACAGAGTTGGTCAGGCAAACTCGGTGGGACCGATTCGCTCGTCTCGGTGGGACCGAAGCGTTACGAAAAGGAAATAGACAGTTTGCATTGCAGACTCGTTGGGACCGATCGCTCATCTCAGTTAGACCGAAACGTTACGAAGGGAAACAGAGATTTTGCAACCCCATATCGGTGAGACCGAGATCCCTATCGGTGAAACCGAAAAGACTAGGGTTTCTGGCAGTGGCTACGTTAAATGAACTCGGTGGCGCCGGATGGATCAAATCGGTGGGGCGGAGTTTGACTTTTGGTTTGGGACATATGTGGATATGAGAAAGTGGTTGAGGGCTTTTGGAGCATATCACTAAGCATTTTGAGCAAGCAAGCCATTAAGCAATACCTCATCCCCTTTTAATAGTATTGGCTTTCCTATAGACTCAATGTGATCTTGGATCACTAAAACAGAAAATGTAGAGTCTTGGACTTTAGAGCTTGAGCCAATCTTTTGTCCTTAGCATTTTGAGGGGTCCACATTCCTTATCCATTCCATGCCAATCATTGAACTTCCCTATGTCGGTTCAATATCCGGCGTATCTCATAGTAGGGGTCCTAAGCTAGGCTTCTTGGAGCGATGGTAACATGGACACGGGGTTTTACCCAGCTTTGGGCTCTCTTGATGAGATAATACCCTACATGCTGCTTTTGATTGTATTCATATGGGTGTAGTACAGAGTACACGTATCTACCACGAGATTGTAGTAATGAATATGAGATTGTCTATTGACTAGCCTGGCCTCGGTTTATATAAGACACCGGAGGCCTAGGGTTTAGGAGAGTCTTGTCTTGGGCGCCAAGTCTTGTGGAGTCTTCCTTGTATGCGACAGGGGTTGTTCAAACTGGCCCATGAGTATACGGCCATGGGGGTCCTCGGCCCAATCCAACTGATCGGGAGACGACGTGGTGAGTACCCCCTAGTCCAGGACACCACCAGTAGCCCCCTGAACCGGTCTTCAAGTTGGAGACGCTCCTCGATTCTTCCAAACTGTTCTTCATCTTCAGTCGTCGGTCTTGAAAACTGGTTCAACAAATCTTCTCATCTTTGATCTTGAGGATCGCCGAAGTGCATCCAAAGAGTTTACACGTCGGGTATCCGAGGAGCCCCTTTAAGTTTTCGGCCTTTATCAATGCCTTGTTACTTTTATGCCATACCTCGGGTTTGAAGTTCTTTCCCGAGCAGCTACATCCTCTTGCGTCCGAGCTCCAACGCCGGACTGCATTCGAGGTATCTTTTAGCAGCCGAGCACCAACGTCGGACCGCTTCCGAGCTCCAACGCCGGAATGTATCCGAGCTCCAACATCGGACTATGTCCAAGCTCCAACGCCGGACTATGTCCAAGCTCCAACAACGGACTATATCCAAGGTGTCATAGATCACCTTGGTTCAAAAAAGTTGAAAGAGTTTAGCCGAGCTTAACGCTGGAAATGCCCTCTACGGAGCCAGCCACTAGCGTCCGAGCTTTATGTCGGACTGCTTCCGGGGTGACTATTGTAGTCGAGCACCAACACCGGATTGTATCCGAGGTGGTGCACCACCTCGGCCATGGGCTGACTTTTATGAATTTAATTCCGAATTGTGCAATGTAATCTTTGCCGAGATGTATAGCCAGAAGCCCTCAAGGTGCGTGTTGGCCTAATATCCGGAATGCACCTGAAGGAAAAAATCACACTGCTGACCCTAGTAGCCCCTGAGACTCAGGTCGATTCATAAAATCAGCCTGAGGATCAATTCCGAGCTCGGCAGCATACTTAGGAATAGAAACGCGGCGTGCAAAGTCCTCGAGACTCAGGTTGGGTGCGGCCGACCAACCTGAGGATAATAATCTCCTCGAAAACTATATTGCATTTTAAATTTTTTGCATTGGATTGTCAATGCAGTAGCCCCCAAGGCACTGGTCGGGTGGCAATACCAGATCAGGGGATCGATATGCCCTTTTAATAATTGTAAATAATAAGCCCGAAGCCCAGTATCCCCCGAGCCTTAATGCGGGCACGGGAGGCCGAATTAAGGATTGACATCCATAGTAAAATCACAAATGATATGTAATGACTCTAAGTATCCAAGTACTTTACGTCATTAATGCTCGGATCTGCATTGTACAAAACTTTGTTGACCGACCATCGGCTTCAACCTCCTCGGCCAGCAGCCGGGGAGTGTTTGTCCTACTTTATAAAGCCTTTACGAGGGCAAAAGATTTACGGCAAACAAGGCAATCCGGACATACGGTTTTATAAACAAAGGTACGCAGAGAGACATGTTATATTATTGTTTAACATAAGAAACATCGTCCAAAGAAAATAGTCCCTCTATCGGTTCCTTTCTTTGGGTTGTCATGCTAAGCATGATTATGAAACCTCATCTCCGATCAATGTGGGAGGAAAAAACTGAGGATTTAGTTCGCAGAAAGCTTCCAATCTCTGTGGTCTAAATGAACCCAAATTTTTACTTCCGTTGCGACCGTTTATAATCTGAAAGTGGCCCATCGTCAGCTTCTATCCCCTTGTAGATGCTATGCAGGGTGTTTCCGAAATAACAAAACAACCCTTAGCTGACGTCTCGGTGCCCGAAGGCGGTTGTGTTGGCGGAAACGAGGCAATCAGATATGCGGGCTTTATAACTTTCACTTAGTCATAGGAGCTTAAAGTTGGGAGGCCAGCAAGTAGCCCCCTGGTTAGTGTTCGGCGACAGCCGAAGTCAAGACGTAAACACTTCGGTCAATGTTATGAATGGCCCATAATTTAATACAGTCATCAGACCACTGACCAGTTTACGCTTATTGTGACAGTTAGTTTTCGGCTTTCTCCGCTGCGGTGCTTAACCATGCGAGCTGGAAGCACAATCGCAGTGGTTCTCCCTTTGCACACCTAGCCGAACAAAGCGGAACATAGGAGACAAGCACTAGAGCCGGGCAACCCAACTATTAACCAAAGACACAATTCAAAACTGATGCATATATAGCAATATCCGAGAATTTTTGCCGAATCCCTAAAGGTGTCTGGCGTTGCACTGCGAGACTTATGTGGAAAACACATAAATAGTTTGAAAAGTGCCATAGGATTGGAAAACCAAAAAACGTTAGTAAAAACTCGACGTTCGAACTAGATCAATTGTTCGGTGCCAATCAGAAAATTGGTCTTAGAAAAAAAGATGCTTATGTTGTGCTTTAACATGACACATCCTATCTCAAGACTTCAAGCGGGTCAGCCTACGGCTTCAACCTCCTACCCCGAAGGCGGAGTACTTCTCATTAGGCCAGTTTAGCAAACTTTAGCGGCTTTGAGAGAGAAATTAGGCTCCCCGGCTATTGACCGCACACTCACGTCGAAAAAAGAGTGATAGAAAAAGGACTTTGCAACGACTAAGAAGAAAAACACTTATTATAAAACAGCTCACATAAATTTAAGAGCCCCAAGTGACTTGGGTAAAATAATTTTATGTAAATGAATCTATGTACCGAAGTACTTATATCATATTTGCGTTTACCCGAACTTTATACGCGTCTAAACCGCCCGTCGGCTTCTCCCTCTTCGGACAAGGACCGAAAAGTGTTTATGTACTCCACCTGTCGAGAATACCGACGGTGTTTCCGATAACCAGGCAATCAGGCCATAAGGTTGTAACAGACAAAGCGTGCTCAGGGAACTTATGCTATATTTCCGACGAAGTGTAAGAAGCATCTTCGAAGAAAATAGTACCCCCACTGATACCTTTCTTCAGTTGCTCACTATGAGACTTGTGCAATAGATTTTTTTTTGTACTCATGAGTTCCGTTGTGTGCCGACCATTATTGAAAATAGTAAGAGCACCAGCTTTTGGCTTCACCCAGTCTGAGGTCCGGCTCGGGTGACCCGATCGTGACAATCATAGAGGTTCTCCCTTTACTCCCTAGCCGAACAATCGGGATCGTAGGGGTAAACACGGGAGCGAGGCAACCCAGCTTGCAAATCACTTAGGTCAATATGATGCATATTGTGGCGTAATACACGAACAAGGAATGAAGCCGTACAAGTATAATCATATGCAAGAGGAAAATCTCCAGCAAGGGAGCCCCCAAGTAAACGGGGTATTTGAATTTGTGTGTCACAAACAAAGTTTGGACAAGGAAGTTTTTCACAAACAACTTTTTGCTAAAAAAAGTATAATGCTTGGTCGGACCAAACAAAATTTAAAATTTTAAAACTTTGAGCATGAAAGCGACTTAGCTGGCTAATGTGTTCGGCATTGATGACGCGGTCCGAGCTTACGGCGGGACAAGGTCCCAGCCCCCAAGTCGGTCCCGAGGTGGCGGAGCGAAGAGCTCGGCAATCCAAAGTGGTGACACAGTACAACCAATGCAGGCCGACGGAGTGACGCCGAAGTCCCCGGAGTGGGGTAACGAAGTGTTGATGATGCCCCCCGCCCAGCCGAGATGACGTAGTATGTCAGTACGCCGAGGTGGCAACACTGCCCGACCCAGATCGTTTTCCTATGCACAAAAAATAGTGCGAACCAGAGATAATAGTAATAAAAAAATGTTGCATAATAAATGATTTATGCAAAGTGAGTAATAAAAGAAATATGACATGTGTGCTGAACACTCGATGAGGTGGAGTTTTCTCGGCGATGTTGAAGTCCGTGAGGCAACCGAACATGTCGCTATGGCAACGTGACCAACAAGTTGATCATGTGAGCCGATTTATGTCAATTGGGACGACGGTGTCGGCTTGCCGAAGAGACCACGTGACGCAGTAGAAGTCCATTACTTGCTTAATTAAATAATATAAAGGGAGAAAGGAAAAAAGGAGGTCAAATCTCCCTGTGGTTGCGCTGAGCCAAACTCTCTTCGGACCCAATGGGCGTCGTTGCGCTAGGTAATGCCCGCTGTAAGTCAAATGCCTGCATAGACAAAATAGTGCAAGGCCCGAGATGATAATATATATGTTTTTTTAAATATCCTCTACTTAATTAACTTAAGTAAAGTAGATAATTAAAGAATATGGCCTGAACACCGGGGTCGTCCTGATAGAATGGCCGCGGACATGTTGATGCAGGGACGTGCGCTGAGGCGACGCCGCAACTTGATCAATGCAGGCAGGACTACGACATCGGCCCACAGAGTTGACCGCGTGATGCAGTCGAAGTTGATTATGTTTGGTAAATATGGCCTGAGCGGCGGGGTTGGCTCGATGGCATAGTATCTCTGCAAAAAATAATGCAGTACAAACCAACAAAAAATAATCTACGTGCAACAATCCTTTAGAACATAGTAAAAGGAAGGGATCCACGCTTCCTGTTGATCGCCTCTTAGTGCACATGGCAATTTGAGGGAAAAGTAAACTTGGCCATGTACTCCTCGTGAAGTGGTGGTGTTACGTAGCTAGCTAAACCAGTACTAGCGCCTGATCCTGGTAGTAGTAGCACTAGTTGGCGTGGTAGTCATCAAGAAGTGAAGACCGGTTGCAAAATTAGTACATGATTGCCTTAGAACTACGCAAACCTTAACAAAAATAAAAAACTGCTAGTGGACAAGCGACGACAGGCTGAGTTAAATAAGGAAAAAGAATGATAATAAGGGAAAGGATCTCCCTTGATGATCGTTGGCCGTGGTGGATTTGTCCTCGGCTCCGCGATAAAGAACTGCGTGCATCGTCAGGGCCAATTTGACAATCCATTAAATGCCCCCGTCTGTCGATCAAAGGACCGGAGTAGGGTGCTAAACGCCGTGTAGGAGCGCGTCGTTGGTCGGAGATTTTTTAGACCTTGATCTCGACCTAATCTGCGGACGAAGCTTGCAAACCAGAGACAATTCTTATAAAAACTAACTTGTGCAAAATAGATTTGATTTGAAAAATATCACCTGATCATCCCATCGATCTGCGACGATCACCTGGCAGGCTCTCAATGAAAGCACCAATGTCGGTTCAATATCCGGCGTATCTCGTAGTAGGGGTCCTAAGCTAGGCGTCTCGGAGCAATGGTAACATGGACACAGGGTTTTACCCAGCTTCGGGCTCTCTTGATGAGATAATACCCTACATGCTGCTTTTGATTGTATTCATATGGGTGTAGTACAGAGTACACGTATCTACCACGAGATTGTAGTAATGAATATGAGATTGTCTATTGACTAGCCTGGCCTCGGTTTATATAAGACACCGGAGGCCTAGGGTTTAGGAGAGTCCTTGTCTTGGGCGCCAAGTCTTGTGGAGTCTTCCTTGTATGCGGCAGGGGTTGTCCGAACTGGCCCATGAGTATACGGCCATGGGGGTCCTCGGCCCAATCCAACTGATCGGGAGACGACGTGGTGAGTACCCCCTAGTCCAGGACACCGTCACCCTGAAATATTTATCTTGAAATGGCATTAGTTCAATGAGCTATATGTTGTTAATCATTACCAAAACCACCCAGGGATAGTTGCACTTTCAATCTCCCCCCTTTTTGGTAATTGATGACAACATATAGATCAAAGCTCCGACAAATGATGATAAGATTGAAGTACATCGTCGCTTTGAGAAGTATGTAACAAACAAGAGCTCCCCCTAAATTTGTGCATTATTTAAAATTTGGCAAATGCACAATGTGTTAGGATCATGGGTCACTCTTCCATGTCACATACATCTTGGTGGAGCGCTTAAAATGATAACAATTGAAAACATGCACTCATCACCAAGCAAAGTGAATGATCATAACTGGATATGAAGGATAATATCATTCAAGCACACATTAAAGTAGCATATGATCAAACACATGATTATCCAAGTATCTCACAAAGGGCATAGTGTATCAAGCAAAAACACAAAATAAATTTCAAGCAAATAAAGTGCAAAGAGAGACAAAAGCAACTCTCTCTCTCTCTCTCTCTCTCTCTCTCTCTCTCTCTCAGACTATGATCTATACATATTTCTCCCCCTTTGGCAACAAGTTACCAAAAAGTCAAAAATATGCATAGTGCTATGCGTCTCTCTCAGGCTTGGTCTTCATGAGGTGGTGTAGATATGACTGCAAGGACGAAAGCTTCTGTAGATGTAGCTGGAGCTGGTGGAGTGACTGCTGGAGCTAGTGGCACTGAAGTTGTGGCTACTAGTGCAGATGTAGTAGCTCTAGTATCTGGAACACGCACTGTAGTAGACCTATGACTCCTGGGCACTCTTGTGAAAGCATCTGTAGTAGACTTGCATTTCTTCTCCTCCACTTCCTCATGTAGTTGCTCAACTACTGATTGAATCTCAGTGACTTTGACATCAAGATCATAGAATTTCTGCTCAATGATCCTCTCCAAGCTCTCCTGGTTTTGAGTCAGGGTGGCCAAGCCCTTCTCAATCCTCAAGGTGGATTGGATCAGATATCCAAGCTGATCTTGTTTACTCTTTAGGAACACCTGAGATGCCTCTTCAGCACTTGGCATCTTTGCAGCTTTCTCTGCCATTGCCTTCTCTCTCTGCTCATGTGCTTGCACCGAGGAAGGATCTTTCTCATCCATAACAACAATGTTATCCTCAAAATCTGGCCTGAGGGGTAAATGCTCTTTGTCCAATAGATAAGTGCCTGTGCCCATCTTGGAGTTGATGAGCACCTGACTTTATGGAGCATACCCACAAGACCTCTTCTGATCTGCAACTATCCTCTTGATTGTTTCCATAATAAGACTCATCACTTTGAACTTTTGAGGAACATCAAATATATGCAGCAAGTTGATGGAGTGTCCTCTTATCATTCTGTGATCTTCAGACTTGGGCAAAAGAGTGTGCCTCAAGATGGTATTGATAGTAGGCAGGCCTGACAGTAAGTGCTTCACTGAGCCAAACTTGTGAGTCTCCAGGTCTGCATCAGGAATCTCCTTGTACATGCTAGCCATTGAGTTGTGGTATTTCTTCTTCTTGGCATACACATCCAAGTCATCTTCATGAGCTTCTGGGGCATTGATCAATATAGCCCACTCATCAACTGTGGACTGGTACCTAGTACCCTCTAACATCCATACAATTCTGCCATCAGGATAAAAATGAGTAGTAGAGTAAAATTGCATGATCAGCTCATCATTCCACTTTATGAGCTTCTGGCCAACAAACTTGTCCACTATACAGGCCTTGAAGCTGTCATAAACACCTGGGAAGTGATCTTCATTTTCTCTAATGTAGTTCCAGTCGACCCATCTCATGTCACATACTATGGGCTTCTTGTCAAGCAGGATTGTCTCATAGAAATCTTGTTGTTCCTTTGTGTGGAACCTGTAATCCACAACAGTTCTCCTCCTTATAGCATATGGGTCATTCTTCCTCCACTATCTCAGTCATGCATCCTTCCTGATCCTCATGTCCTCTGCAACAGGATGTGCATCATTATGGTCTGGAATCTTAGGTTTGAGCTTCCTTAGCACTTGGGATTCAGCTTCTTCATCTTCAACTTCAGGCACTGGGCCTTGTTCTTCTCCTCAGTAGGAATGTTTCTTGTACTCCTCTTAGGTGCAGTCTTGGTGGCTAGATCAGCAGCTTTGGGAGCAGATTTGGGCTTAGCAGCAGCCCTTGACCTAATAGCATCTCCCATTAGCTTTTGTGCCTTAGGTGCTGGAGCAGGATCCTCTTCCTCTTCATCATCAGATCTCACCATAGTAGACTTTCCAAGTACTTTAGTTGTTGTTGTTCTTGCCCTCTTCTTCTTCTTGTCCTCACCAGCTGCCTCTTCTTCTGATTCAATGGTGAACTTCATAGTTTTACCTGTGGCAACTTTCCTTGGCTTGGATGTAGGCGCTCTCCTAGCTGGTGCCTTTCTGTTCATGCATGGCTTAGTTGATGCAGCAGTGCCAAACTCTTTCTTCACCACTTTCTTCTTAGAAGTGGCCTCATCCTCAGTTTCAACATAGTCTTCATCCTATGAGTCTGAAGTTCTCTTCTTCCTTGCTCTAGTAGCTGCCTTGGGCAAGTTACTAGGTGTACTCATGCTGCCCTCATCATAGCTGCTGGAGGGACTAGTGCCCTCACTCAACTATTCTTGTTGTTCAGACCTATTGTGGCTATCACTCTGGTCAGACATCTTGCAGGCAAACTATTAGCAGACCCTGTGAATAGGTTGTAGATGAGGTAGAGTAGATGAGCATCACAAAGTACAGAGGTTTTGCAAAACAAATTGAGTCAAAAAGCTTAGTTTTAGTTCTCTATAGAAATGATCTCGGAGCTACCGAATTGACAAACTCGGTGATACTGAAGCAACACTTGGAACCTAAACTAGTGAACTCGGTTGGGTCGAGTCACAGTTCGGTGGCGCCGAGATTGCTAGGGTTTCACAGAATCATTGAACTCGGTCACACCGATTTGCAATTTTTGGTCAGACCGAAAAGCGCATGTGCAATGGCCTAAGCCGAATCGGTCAGACCGATTTCTACATTTTGGTCGGTCCGAGATGAGTTCTGCGGAGAGCTAACCGTAAAATTTTCGAATCAATCTAGACCTAATGAAGTTTTAGGTGGCTAGATCAATCTCATTCGTGGCAAAAATCATGGCATTGTCCTTGTGCTAGGAATTAGAGTAAAATGACAGCACAAGGGGTCAAACACGTACCCTAGAATGGCGAGTGTTCACTACAGCGGCGATGGCGGAGCAGAATCCGTCGACAGCGGCAGATTCCAATGGCGGGAGGTCGTTGGCAGCGAGGATATGATCCGGAGACCCAAGGAGACAGACCAGGACACACGCGGGCTGAGAGGATTTGAAGTAATTTCCAAAATCTCACCCGTGGGTATTTATATCCCGACCCTGTCGGTGTGACCGAGTGGAACAACTCGGTGGCACCAAGATTGCAGAATCGCAAGCGGTTGTTGCAACTCGGTGTGACCAAAGTGTTCAAATCGGTTGCACCAGATGAAAACCTAGATCAACTTAGTGAACTCGGTGTGACCGAAATGGATGTCTCGGTCAGACCGAAATGCACAAAGAGTTTTTGGAAGTTTAAGTCTATGACGAATCGGGGACTCCGAGTGCTCCTCACACAGAGTGGTTCGAATCTGACTTGATCAAACTTTGTGATGTAGCATGAATAGAGTTTGAGACGAGAAAAGCATAGATAGCTAGAGAAGGTTCTTAGGCATTCTTGTCCATCCACTTGGCAAAAGAAAAAGGAACCAAACAAACAAAATAACAAGTGGATGTCCTTGAATGAATAAAATATGCAAATGACATGCTCACACAATAAAATGGCAAATGAAACATGAGACAAATCATGCACAACCGATTCTAACATCTATCAAACAATTGGCGATGACTAGGTCATCTATATATGAGTATATTGACTTAGGGGTCAAATGAGAACATTTGACCATAGGTCATACTCATCGTTTAAGCACAAGTGGGGTTACCACTTTTACATAAAGCTTTGTTATGTTCACACCATTAGAGTTGCTTTAGCTCAATTCTTTAGAGTAAAGCTCCCCCTAGATGTGAGACCCCCCTTAAGGGATGAACTAACCTTGGGTTTTGTCGATGATGACTTCATGTAGGTGTTGAAGATGTGGATGCTCAATGTTGTTGTAGACCATTTGGAGCAATCCATTGGAGTGAGTTGCACTTTCAATACCTACAAAGGTTAGTCCCACAAGGAACAAACAAGTATATCCATAGACATAGAGTGATGCACACACAAGATGATGTCCATGAAAGCATCAGGTTACCTTGTCCCTTGTCTTACCAACAAGAGGGTTTGTGACTCCTTGAACTAGTGCAAGATGTGGAAGTTGATTGCACTTGTCCTTGCCAAAATGGTGTGAGTGAAGAATATTGGCGGAGTCACCCTCAAGAACTCTCTAGTCCTTCTTCTTTGGGATCCACATCATCTTGATGGGAATCTTTGGGGTTGTAGTGGAACTTGATGAAGTAGAACTTGATGTAATCTTGGGAACCCACTTGACCAAGGCCTTGGGAGCTTCTTCAAATGCATCAATCTCCTCTTGAAGCTTGTCCATGCCTTTTTGCTTGTGGTCTTGTGGTGGAAGATCGTATTGAGCTTGTGTCCCTTGAAAAGAAGTAGGATCATACTTCTCTTGTTGGGGAACAAACTTCAACTTGGGGTATTGATCTTCTTCCCACTCAACACCATTGGCATTGAACTTTCGTTCAAAACCGACACCTTGATTCTTCCGGTGCCTTCCTTGCTTGCGTACAATTTCCTCAAATTGCTTATTTCCAGCTAGGCTCTTGTAGACACCCTTCTCTATAATTCCCTTCAATAAGCTATTTTCTTGCTCAAGTGTAACTTGGCTAAGAGAATCATTAGTGGAATCAAGAGAACTACTAGAAGCAACAACATTGGATTTGGCATGATTATTGTTACTACTAGAAGAATAATCTTTCTTACTCTTGTTACTAGACTTGACTTGTGGCATGTAAGTAGATAAGAGTAAACGCTTGGCAATGTAAGAAGAACTTTTCTTGCGAATATCATCATTGATTGCCTTTAAAAACTCATGCTCTTGCTCAAGGTTGCACTTTTCAAAGCGTAACTTTTCATGAGTCTTTAAAAGTTCTTGATGATCTTCCAAGGTAGTTTCATGAGCTAACTTAAGAGTGTTTAGTTCTTTAGTTAGACGCTCAATCTTCTCCTTATCACTGTCATTTGTTTTATCTTGATTAGCATGATTAATTGACGTTTCATCGTAGTATCCATCACTAGAGTTGTCAACAAGTAAATCATCGTCACCTAACAAGTCATCTTCATCACTATTGAAATCAACATACTCGGGGTGTGATACCTTTGGGCCTTTAGCCATGAAGCATATTCCAATTCCTTCATTTGGTGAGTCAAATATGTCGTAGGAGTTGGTTGATACAAGTGCTAGACCGGCAACACCTTCATCTTGAGTATATTCGGAGTCAGAGTGATAGCTTCTCTCGGAGTGATGGTCGGAGTCGGAGCTGGATACCCATTCACCAACATGAGCTTGATGCCTTCGCTTTGTGTAGCTCTTGGATGATTTGTCCTTCCTTCCTGAATCCTTGCTTCTCCGGGAGGTTCTTCTTTCATAATGATCATCTCTACTCCTCCTCTCTCTTGGTGGTGATTCTTCTCTTCTACTTCTTCTTTTGGGTGAATCTTCTCTCCTTTTATAAGGAGCGGTACACTCATTGGAATAGTGTCCGGGTCTTCCATAATTGTAGCAATTACGTTCACGACTTGAAGATATTTTGTCATTGTAGGACCTTGACTTGGAACTTCTTTCCTTGCTTCTACTCTTGTAGAACTTGTTGAAGTTTTTCACCATTAGGCTCAATTCCTCATTGAAGGTTTGTTTCTCACTTGATGATGTAGGAGCATCACATGAGGCTTTGTAAGCACCAATTTACTTGTTGTGAAGCTCTTCCTTATCCTTGAGTGACATCTCATGAGAAACAATTCTTCCAATGACTTCCGTTGGCTTGAGATCTTTGTAATTTGGCATCATTTGGATGAATGTGCACACGGTATCATATTTTCCATCCAAGGCTCTTAGGATCTTCTTGATGATGAATTTGTCGGTCATCTCTTCACTTCCTAAGCCGGCAATCTCATTTGTGATGAGAGCAAGCCTAGAGTACATTTCAGCGACACCTTCACCATCCTTCATTTTGAACTTGTCAAGTTGACTTTGAAGCACATCCAATTTGGATTCCTTGACGGAGTTGGTATCTTTGTGCATATCAATCAAAGTATCCCAAATTTCCTTTGCATTCTCAAGGCGGCTGATTTTGTTGAATTCTTCGGGGCACAAACCGTTGAAGAGGATATCACAAGCTTGAGCGTTGTATTGCAGCATCTTCAACTCTTACGCGGTAGCTTCATGGTTCGGTTCTCGCCCATCGAAGAATTCATCTTGCAAGCCAATACACACAATAGCCCAAACGGAGGGGTTATGTCCAAGAATATGCATTTTCATCTTATGTTTCTAACTAGCAAAATTAGTACCATCAAAGTAAGGACCTCTACGGTGGTAATTTCCCTCGCTAGAAGCCATACTCTCCTAGGTTGTGAAACCAAGGCTATGATCACCAAAAGCTATGGAATCAAGGCAAATGGAGACCAAAGCTCTGATACCAATTGTAGGATTGAAAGTATGTCTAGAGGGGGGGGGTGATTAGACTACTTGACCAAATAAAAACTTAACCTTTTCCCAATTTTAGTTCTTGGCAGATTTTAACAATTTAGAACAAGTCAAGCAATCTTAACACAATTCAAGCAAGCATGCAAAGAGTATATGAGCAGCGGAAAGTAAAGCATACAACTTGCAAGAATGTAGAGGGATGGGTTTGGAGAGTGCAAACACAATAGGAGACACGGATGTTTTTCTTGTGGTTCCGATAGGTGGTGCTATCGTACATCCACGTTGATAGAGACTTCAACCCATGAAGGGTAATGGCTGCGCAAGTCCACGGAGGGCTCCACCCACGAAGGGTCCACGAAGAAGCAACCTTTTCTATCCGACCATGGCCATCGCCCACGAAGGACTTGCCTCACTAGGGTAGATCTTCACGAAGTAGGCGATCTCCTTGCCCTTACAAACTCCTTTGTTCAACTCCACAATCTTGTCGGAGGCTCCCAAGTGACACCTAACTAATCTAGGAGACACCACTCTCCAAAAGGTAATATATGGTGTGTTGATGATGAGTTCCTTGCTCCTGTGCTTGAAATGATAGTCTCCCCAACACTCAACTCACTCTCATAGGATTGTATTAGGTGGAAAGCAACTTGGGGTAGGCTAGAGATCAAGATTCATATGGTTGGATTGGAATATCTTGGTCTCAATGCATGAGTAGGTGTCTCTCTCTCAGAAAATGGGTAGTGGAAGTGTAGGCATGATCTGATGGCTTCCCTCATGAATGAGGAGAGGGTGGAGGGGTATATATAGCCTCCACACAAAATCTAACCATTACACACAATATACCAAACTCGGTGGGACCAAATCAGAAAACTCGGTCAGACCGATTTAGTACATGATGTGATCGTGAGACAATTTCGGTGGGACCGACATGTCAACTCGGTGGGACCGATATCATTAGGGTGAGGGCATAACGTAATCTTGGTTGGACTGATTACTCAAAATTGGTTGGACCGACTTTGGTAATAGGCTAACAGAGAGTTGGTCAGGCAAACTCGGTGGGACCGATTCGCTCGTCTCGGTGGGACCGAAGCATTACGAAAGGGAAACAGAGAGTTTGCATTGCAGACTCGGTGGGACCAATCGCTCATCTCGGTTAGACCGAAATGTTACAAAGGGAAACAGAGAGTTTGCAACCCCATCTCGGTGAGACCGAGATCCCTATTGGTGTAACCGAAAAGACTAGGGTTTCTGGCAGTGGCTATTTCAAATGAACTCGGTGGCACCAGATGGATCAAATCGGTGGGGCCGAGTTTGACTTTTGGTTTGGGACATATGTGGATATGAGAAAGTGGTTGAGGGCTTTTGGAGCATATTGATACGTCTCCAACATATCTATAATTTTTGATTGTTCCATGCTATTATATTACCCGTTTTGGATGTTTATGGGCTTTACTTTACACATTTATATTATTTTTGGGACTAACCTACTAACCGAGGCCTAGCCCGTATTGCTATTTTTTTTACCTATTTCAGTGTTTCAAAGAAAAGGAATATCAAACGGAGTCCAAATGGAATGAAACCTTCGGGAGCATGATTTTTGGAACGAACGTGATCTAGAGGACTTGGAGTGGAAGTCAAGAAATAAATGAGGCGGCCATGAGGGTGGAGGGCGCCCCCCCTACTAGGCGCGCCCCCTGTCTCGAGGGCCCCCCGGGCGTCCACCGACCTACTTCTTCCTCCTATATATACACATGTACCCTGAAAAAAATCAGAAGCGACCATGAAAAACTATTTCCACCACCGTAACCTTCTGTATCCGCGAGATCCCATCTTGGAGCCTTCGCCGGCGCTCTGCCGGAGGGGGAATCGACCACAAAGGGCTTCTACATCAACACCATAGCCTCTCCGATAAGTTGTGAGTAGTTTACCACAGACCTTCGGGTCCATAGTTATTAGCTAGATGACTTCTTCTCTCTCTTTGAATCTCAATACCAAGTTCTCCTTGATCTTCTTGGAGATCTATTCGATGTAACTCTTTTTGCGGTGTGTTTGTGGAGATCCAATGAATTGTGGGTTTATGATCAAGTTTATCTATGAGAAATATTTGAATCTCCTCTGAATTCTTTTATGTATGATTAAGTTATCTTTGCAAGTCTCTTCGAATTATCAATTTGGTTTGGCCTACTAGATTGATCTTTCTTGCAATGGGAGAAGTGCCTAGCTTTGGGTTCAATCTTGCGGTGTCCTTTCCCAGTGACAGCAGGGGCAGCAAGGCACGTATTGTATTGTTGCCATGGAGGATAAAAAGATGGGGTTTATATCATATTGCATGAGTTTATCCCTCTACATCATGTCATCTTTCTTAATGCGTTACTCTGTTCTTTATGAACTTAATACTCTAGATGCATGCTGGATAGCGGTAGATGTGTGGAGTAATAGTAGTAGATGCAGGCAGGAGTCGGTCTACTTGTCACGGATGTGATGCCTATGTACATGATCATGCCTAGATAATCTCATAATTATTCGCTTTTCTATCAATTGCTCGATAGTAATTTGTTCACCCATCGTAAATACTTATGCTATCTTGAGAGAAGCCACTAGTGAAACCTATGGCCCCCGGGTCTATCTCTTATCATATAAGCTTTCAATCTACTTTTATTTGCATCTTTACTTTTCCAATCTATATTATAAAATACCAAAAATATATTTATCTTATCATATTATCTCTATCAGGTCTCACTTTCGCAAGTGGCCGTGAAGGGATTGACAACCCCTTTATTGCGTTGGTTGTGAGTTCTTGTTTGTTTGTGTAGGTGCGTGGGACTTTTGAGGATCCTCCTACTGGATTGATACCTTGGTCCTCAAAAACTGAGGGAAATACTTATGCTACTATTGCTGCATCACCCTTTCCTCTTCAAGGAAAACCAACGCAAGCTCAAGACGTAGCAAGAAGGATTTCTGGCGTTGTTGCCGGGGAGGTCTTCGCTGAAGTCAAGACATACCAAGTACCCATCACAAACTCATCTCCCTCGCATTTACATTATTTGCCATTTGCCTCTCGTTTTCCTCTCCCCCACTTCACCCTTGCCGTTTTATTCGCCCTCTCTTTCCCAATATCCTCTCTCTTTCGCTTGCCTCTTGTGTGCTCGTCGCTATGGCTAGTCCTCCTATTATCGTTAATACTCCCGATCATGAAGTTCTTAATTTTAAACAAAGGGAGGGAGAAACATTTAAAGGATGCTTGGCATAGAATTTGCAATGCTCAAAATAGATCTACTAGGAAGCAATCCACTTCCGTCCTTCTTCGCAATTTTTATGTAGGCATTACTCCTTGGAATAGATGTATTCTTGATGCCATTACCGGAGGGAATTTCTTGGGTAGTCACACTTTTGATGCCTATAATGCTATGTTAGATTTGTTTTGTCCACCACCTCTCTTGGTTAACGGAACTATCTTAACTTTGGAACATGTGATGCAAAGGCTTGAGATTATAGAAAATAAAGTTGCTACTATTGAGTTAATTGAAAATTTAGATAAAAAGATCCACAATCAAATCACCCAATTTGGATCTAAGTTTGGAGCTACTCTGAAAAGTTTTAAGGATAAAGAACCTATAGTTGACGAAAGTATAGATCAAAATTCTTCAAGAATCGGTAAACTTGAGGATATCATTACCAACTTAGGGGCTGCCTTTTCATCCGTGAAAAATACTTCCATTCCGCCTACTAAAATTGCCAAACTAATGTATGTTCCTAAAAATAAGGGTGAATCTTCTAAGGAAAATGCGAATCTCAAATCGATAAGTGTTCACCCCAATTGTCTTTCATTCATAAAGGAACCTTTTGCTTCAAATGAATTTCTTGATTTCTTGCCTAGGAGCTTAATCATTTCTAAAAAGAAAGAAACTCCTAAAAATTATAAATGCTTTATTGAAGAATTGAGTGCCAAAGATGGCACTAGTTAGATCTATCCTCGCTTTTATGCCTAGCTAGGGGCGTTAAATGATAGCGCTAGTTGGGAGGCAACCCAATTTTATTTGTGTTTTTTGTTTTTGCTTATGTTTAGTAGTAAATTTTTCATCTACCTTTTGTTTAGATGTGTTTTTATGTTTTAATTAGTGTTTGTGCCAAGTAGAACCTATAGGATAACATATGCTGATAGTTAATTTGATTCTGCTGAAAAATAGAAACTTTGCACGCACAAAAATAATTTTAGTAATTTACAGAAACGTGATTTTGCGTTGATTCTTTTTGCTGTAGATAAATAGAAAAATTTCCCAGGACTTCCTATTTTGGTAGGATTTTTAGAGTTCCACTAGGTAATTGCCCGTGCGTTGCAACGGGGGCTTAGGGTGAAATATACAATAATGGAACCCCACATATTATGAGGACTTCACAAACCTCGAGTAATCTCTGTCAAGAGGAGAAAGTATCAAACATATATATTCAGAATCCCCATGCACATCTCAAGCAGCATTATCTTCCTTTTCTTACTATTAAATCATTCTTATTTTCCTCCTCCACCAACCAAACTTGCCATAATTTTATCCTTCAAGCCTATATAGAGGAGAAGATTAACACTCCATATTGACAGAACAAATCAATTTTTGTATGGGTTGTACCAGTGGAATGTTTGAGATCATAGATTTTTTTGCTCATTATATATAAAATTTCACCTAAGATTTTCACAAACTAATATTGCGCGTGCGCGCGTGCCAACGCTCGCTTTCCGATAGGCCAGGATCTCCCGATTTGGAAGGTGTGGACCAGGTTACGTTTATGATCAGGGTAAGGGTTATGGTAATTAGTGTGGGCCCCCCTCGCCCCCCCCCCCCGAAAATGGGGGGGGGGCAGATTATATGGAGATTATTGGATGGGCTTTGCACGTCTTGGCACTTCTTAGCGATCATGTGGTGGGCCCCCAGTGTGATACGAGGAATTTGTCGAAGGACGCTTCGTTCAGACTGATTTGACCGCTTCAGCGAGCGATCGCGAAGGAGCTTTTTCGAAAACATACTTTGAAGCAAACTAATATTTTAAGGTGGGGAAACCCCAAAAGTTGGGAGTGAACAAACCTGTAGTCGATAGTTTAGATGTGTCTATTAGATTTACACACCTAAGATTTTTTGGGGGAACACCCCCCCCCCCCGGGGCGGGTGGTGAAACTTGAAAAAAAATATTTTACAAAACTCGCAGAGAAAGGAAATTTATTTCAGCAAAATCCAGTCCCATATATGAACATATATCACTCAATCGTCTTGCTAAAAATTGGAGACAGAAATCAGTTGGGCATATACTGTGGAAAAGATTTGGAATATATGTAGAGACATTAAAATTCTTTGGAAGATGGGTAATGGAAGGAGCTTTTGGCATTGCGCAACATGAAGCTCATATCGGAATATGCAACTGCAGTACCTCTATAAGCACCAGGGGAATCAAGTCGAGGAGCGCAAAACACTTGCAGACAAAAGAATATTTATAGGCAAAGATATCTGATCACTCCATCTTCTTGCTTTAAACAAAAGAAATTCCCATGAACAGAATGGAGTGCAAGATACAGAGAACATGTATGTTTCAGAAGATGGGTGATGCAATGGTAATTCTACAAGCTTTTGGCATCGTGTTGCTTTCCTTTTGCCAAAGCACCCGTGGTTCTCCTTGCTTGCACTTGCAGGTAATATTATTAGTACTTTTAGTACTGAAGGTCAACTTTGGTGAACTTCTCCTTTCTTCTTTGGAGCAAAATCTGCCAGGCGTAGGAACACACTGGTACTGCCTCCATTACTTTTAAAGTCCATTCTTGACGCCTGTACTGCCTTATTCCCAAGTTAATTGACGAAATTCAACGACCCAGTTTCAGCAGACATGAACATTATCGCTCTTATGCCAATGCGCCACGCCGACAGCTGGGAAGGGACGAATGCCGGACGGCCGCAACAACCAAGACGTGCACACATCATGCTTGCCGTAGTGGGCGTGATAGTATGGAGGCATACATCGGAGGGGAGGTTGGACCATGCGCATGGTGGCTAGGTAGGCCATCCGCAATCCGCTGCGCCACTGACAGCGGCAGCAGTAGCCTCCCGCGGATCTGATTGAAGGGAGAGCCAACACCAGATATAGAACGACATAGGCTCCATCAGAAGGGGGCTCATCGGAGATGGTGCCAAGACGTCTCCGGGGGCAACGCACCTCCGTAGCCTTCCTGCGGCCTAGGTTTCTTGCGCCATGCCTCAGTCACAGATCTGGCTTAAACTTGGGTCACGGTGAACAGAATCACCAATGTCGTCACGCCTCGGATCTCGCAGGCTGCAGCACACCTGAGCTGAACGACCTGCAGGCTGCAGAGCCTGCAGCACAACAAGAAACACATATGTTCAAAAATCAGGAGTCCCTCACGATTATAACCTCAATAATCCGGGAAGCATGAAGCGTGAGGGGAGAGGAAGAACAACGAGGTGTCACCGGCGGCGGCATCGACATCGTGTCCTCCTGACGAGGCGAGCCCGGCAGCGGCAGCCCCGGGAGGAGATGAGCTCTCGCTGACCCCCTCGTCGACACCAGGGGCAAAGTAGCCGCGGGCTGCAGCGGCGAATCCCTGCGTCACGCGCTACGGTGACGTTAGGGCGTCTCTGGCGAGAGGTCATGGACGGGGAGCATACATCCTCCTGCCTTTTGCGAGATGGGCGAGAGTCTGGCGGCGGCCAAATCAGAGGTGGGATTAAGGTCAGGGGAATCAATCAAGGTGGTTGTTTTAGGAAAGTCTTCAATGCAAAACCGACATGGGGAAGGATGTGAAAAAACCAATCGCGAGTGCGGCCATGCGGGGAGGGCTCGACGAAATGTAAGAGGGGAGACGGAATGTTAGGTTTCTTTTAGATAGTAGAGATAAGTATTCGAGAGTTACAGATTGCTACACACTGTTCTATTTTTGACAGATTCTGCCTTTTGTGTGTTGTTTGCTTACTTTGATGCATCTATGGCTAGTATGTAAAGGTATGAACCATAGAGAACGTGTAATACAGTAGGTTTAACACCAATATAAATAAAGAATTAGTTCATTACAGTACCTTATGTGGTGGTTTTACTTTCTTGCACTAACGGAGCTTATGAGATTTCCTGTTGAGTTTTGTGTTGTGAAGTTTTCAAGTTTTGGGTAAAGATTTGATGGACTATGGAATAAGGAGTGGCAAGAGCCTAAGCTTGTGGATGCCCATGGCACCCCAAGATATTCAAGAATACCCAAAAGCCTAAGATTGGGGATGCCCCGGAAGGCATCCCCTCTTTCGTCTTCATTTATCGGTAACTTTACTTGGAGCTATATTTTTATTCGCCACATGATATGTGTTTTGCTTGGAGCGTCTTGTATGATATTAGTCTTTGCTTTTTAGTTTAACACAATCATCCTTGCTGTACACACCTTTTGGGAGAAACCCACTTGATTAAAATTTATTAGAATGCTCTATGTGCTTCACTTATATCTTTTGAGCTAGATAGTTTTTGCTCTAGTGCTTCACTTATATCTTTTAGAGCATGGCGGTGGCTTAATTTTGAAGAAATTTTTAGTCTCTCATGCTTCACTTATATTATTTTGAGAGTCTCTTAGAACAGCATGGTATTTTCTATGGTTATAAAATTGGTCCTAGAATGATGGGCATCCAAGTTGGGTATAATAAAACCTATCATAGGAAGTGAATTGGATGCTATGATCAATTTGATACTTGATAATTGTTTTGAGATATGGAGGTAGTGATATTAGATTCATGCTAGTTGGGTGATTATGAATTTAAAGAATGCTTGTGTTGAAGTTAGCAAGTCCCGTAGCATGCACGTATGGTGAAAGTTGTGTAACAAATTTGAAACATGAGGTGTTCTTAGATTGTGCATCCTTATGAGTGGCGGTCGGGGACGAGCGATGGTCTTTTCCTACCAATCTATCCCCCTAGGAGCATGCGCGTAGTGCTTGGTTTTTGATGACTTGTAGATTTTTTCAATAAGTATATGAGTTCTTTTTTGACTAATGTTGAGTCCATGGATTATACGCACTCTCACCCTTCCATCATTGCTAGCCTCTTCGGTACCGTGCATTGCCCTTTGTCACCTTGAGAGTTGGTGCAAACTTCGTCGGTGCATCCAAACCCCGTGATACAATATGCTCTATCACACATAAACCTCCTTATATCTTCCTCAAAACAGCCCCAATACCTACCTATTATGGCATTTCCATAGCCATTCCGAGATATATTGCCATGCAACTTTCCACCGTTCCGTTTATCATTATGACACGCATCATCTTTGGCATATTGCCTTGCATGATCATGTGGTTGACATCGTATTTGTGGCAAAGCCACCATGCATAATTTTTCATACATGTCACTCTTGATTCATTGCCCATCCCGGTACATCGCTGGAGGCATTCATATAGAGTCATATCTTGTTCTAGTTTTGGGTTGTAATTCATGAGTTGTAAACAAATAGAAGTGTGATGATCATCATTATTAGAGCATTGTCCCCAAATAAAAAAAGGCCAAAAAAAGGAAAGGCCAAATAGAAAAAAGCCCCCCCACAAAAAAAGGGGGCAATGTTACTATCCTTTTCCATACTTGTGCTTCAAAGTAGCACCATGTTCTTCATATAGAGAGTCTCACATGTTATCACTTTCATATACTAGTGGGAATTTTTCATTATATAACTTGGTTTGTATATTCCTATGATGGGCTTCCTCAAAATGCCCTAGGTCTTCATGAGCAAGCAAGTTGGATGCACACCCACTAGTTTCTTTTGTTGAGCTTTCATACATTTATAGCTCTAGTGCATCCGTTGCATGGCAATCCCTACTCCTCATGTTGACATCAATTGATGGGCATCTCCATAGCCTGTTGATTATCCTCGTCAATGTGAGACTTTCTCCTTTTTTGTCTTCTCCACACAATCCCCATCATCATATTCTATTCCACCCATAGTGCTATATCCATGGCTCATGCTCATGTATTGCGTGAAAGTTGAAAAGGTTTGAGATTATTTATGTACGAAACAATTGCTTGGCTTGTCATCGGGTGTGTGCAAGATGGGAGCATTTTTGTGTGTCGAAAATGAAGCATGACCTAACTATATGATTCTGTAGGGATAAACTTTCTTTAGCCATGTAGATTAGTATGCTTGAAGTATTACTATTTCTTATGTCAATATGAAATTTTATTTTGAATCATTTGGATCTGAACATTCATGCCACAATAAAGAAAATTACATTGAGAATTATGCTAGGTAGCATTCCACATCAAAAATTCTATTTTTATCATTTACCTACTCGAGGACGAGCAGGAATTAAGCTTGGGATGCTTGATACGTCTCCAACGTATCTATAATTTTTGTTTGTTCCATGCTATTATATTACCCTTTGAATGTTTATGGGCTTTCTTGCAATGGGAGAAGTGCTTAGCTTTGGGTTCAATCTTGCAGTGTCCTTTCCTAGTGACAACAGGGGCAGCAAGGCACGTATTGTATTGTTGCCATACAGGATAAAAAGATGGGGTTTATATCATATTGCATGAGTTTATCCCTCTACATCATGTCATCTTTCTTAATGCATTACTCTGTTCTTTATGAACTTAATACTCTAGATGCATGCTGGATAGCGATCGATGTGTGGAGTAATAGTAGTAGATGCAGGCAGGAGTCGGTCTACTTGTCACGGGCGTGATGCCTATATACATGATCATGCCTAGATAATCTCATAATTATTCGCTTTTCTATCAATTGCTCGACAGTAATTTGTTCACCCACCATAATACTTATGCTATCTTGAGAGAAGCCACTAGTGAAACCTATGGCCCCCGGGTCTATCTCTTATCATATAAGCTTTCAATCTAGTTTTATTTGCATCTTTACTTTTCCAATCTATATTATAAAATACCAAAAATATATTTACCTTATCATATTATCTCTATCAGATCTCACTTCCGCAAGTGGTCGTGAAGGGATTGACAACCCCTTAATTGCATTGGTTGCGAGTTCTTGTTTGTTTGTGTAGGTGCGTGGGACTTTTGAGGAGCCTCCTACTGGATTGATACCTTGGTTCTCAAAAACTGAGGGAAATACTTACGTTACTATTGCTGCATCACCCTTTCCTCTTCAAGGAAAACCAACGCAAGCTCAAGACGTAGCACATATCACTAAGCATTTTGAGCAAGCAAGCCATTAAGCAACACCTTATCCCCTTTTAATAGTATTGGCTTTCCTATAGACTCAATGTGATCTTGGATCACTAAAATAGAAAATGTAGAGTCTTGGACTTTGGAGCTTGAGCCAATCTTTTGTCCTTAGCATATTGAGGGGTCCACATTCCTTATCCATGCCATGCCAATCATTGAACTTTCCTGAAATATTTATCTTGAAATTACATTAGTTCAATGAGCTATATGTTGTTAATCATTACCAAAACCACCCAGGGATAGTTGCACTTTCAATTACTGACAGTGGTTCTAACTTTACAGCCGATGAGGTGAAAAGCTGGTGCACTAATTTGGGCATCAAGCTCGATTACGCCTCCGTGTATCACTCTCAGACAAACGGTCAGGTCGAATGGGCTAATGGTCTGATAATGAGCGGCATCAAACCCAGATTAGTGTGATCTCTGCAAGAATCATACAAGCACTGGGTTGAAGAACTCGATTCTGTACTCTGGGGGTTGCGGACCACGCCCAATCGCACGATCGAATATACACCTTTTTCATGGTGTACGGCAGGGAGGCAGTTTTGCCTTGCGAAATTATTCATGACTCACCTCGAGTGCGCATGTACGAGGAGAGAGAGGCCGAGCTCGATCAGCAGGACGATCTGGACGGCTTGGAGGAAGAGCACGATGTTGCGAAGGCCCGTTCCGCATTCTACCAACAGCAAGCTCGGCGATATCAAAGCAGGGAAGTACAGGAAAAGACTTATAATGTCGGTAAACTCGTTCTACGCCTACAAAGAAGAAAAAAGACAAGCTCAAGCCCAAATGGGAGGGTCCCTTCATTATAGATGAAGTTCTCACTGGAGGAGCCTATCGCCTTCGCAGCGCTTCGGATAATCGTCTAGAACCAAACCCATGGAACGTTGCCCGGCTCTGAAGATTCTACGCCTAAGTTCGCACTTATACCTTTTTTTCTTCGTCCTTTCTTTCTCCCTCTCACCTTTTTATTTTCGTTTTTATACAACTTCTAGCCAGTGTTC
Source organism: Triticum dicoccoides (assembly GCF_002162155.2). Taxonomy (NCBI): domain Eukaryota; kingdom Viridiplantae; phylum Streptophyta; class Magnoliopsida; order Poales; family Poaceae; genus Triticum; species Triticum dicoccoides. The sequence continues at coordinate 184,779,442 of NC_041383.1, read as the reverse complement.
GGATAAACCGCACACTTGCGGGGTAAACATCATTAAATGTACATCCCCATAATACCTGGGGGCTTCTTTTCACAGAAGCTTATTATCATTATTATTACTCGAGCATCAATCTCACCATATATATGTGTTGTCTATTCATATGTGTCTTGTCTTCGCCATTATATGCACCTTTATGACTTAAGTTTTTGCCAAGCTGGGTTGCCTGGCTCCTGTGCTTATGCCCTACGCTCCCGCTTGTTCGGCTAGGGCATAAAGGGAGCACCTCTGCGATTGTTACAGCCGGGTTTTACGGATGTGTACCACAGACGAGTGAAGCCAAAAGCTAGCGTTCTTAACAGAATAATTGGTCGGCACACAAAAGACGAACTGCCCTCGCAGCAATATAAGCCCCCAAATTATAGCATGTACTGTGATTCTTAGCATTACAGCTATGACATGCACAAAAACGCATGCTATCCCAGGGAAAGGAACCCTTAACGAAACTATTCTCTCTGGAAGATGTTTCTTACGATCAAATGTAATATAACATAACTCCCCGAATACAACTTGTCTGTTCAAGCAACTATGACTGGACTGCCTGGTTTCTGAACATACTTTGGTGTTTACTGACGGTATAATATCCGGAAACACTCCAAACCTCGGGTTTCGGAGGTCGAAGTAGAAAGTCTGCCATGACAATCATTTTACAGTTCGGCTGGAGATAAGTTTGTTGATAGAAGTACATTACTACTTCGACTCAAAAACTTCTTCCTCCTCTAGACCATCTAACATGTTGTCTAGTTTACAATCCTGTTTAGAAAACTTAGCAGCTATCTTTACTTGGTCGTACACTTAGCTAACAGGAATCTCATGTCCATCTGGTCCCTGAGGTCCGACCCGGGCCATATGGTTCGGATCAAGTCTGGTGTACCGCGTTTTCACCATGGCCCAGGCCTCTCGTGCGCCTTCATGACATGCTGATATCTTCCATAGCTCAAAATGGCAACGAGCTCCCTTGAATAAATTCACGAGTTCCTCCATACTTCCTGGAGGTGGATCGGATGGCCATAAAGCCTTAGCCATGTTCCTCATTGCTTTCCGAGCTCGCTCGTGTACTTTGGACAGCTCTTGTAGCAGATCACCTCGAAATCCAGACACTTCTCCCTCGGGATGTCTCCTACGTCTTGAGCTTGTGTTGGTTTTCCTTGAAGAGGAAAGGGTGATGCAGCAAAGTAGCATAAGTATTTCCCTCAGTTTTTGAGAACCAAGGTATCAATCCAGTAGGAGGCTCCTCAAAAGTCCCACGCACCTACACAAACAAACAAGAACCTCACAACCAACGCAATAAAGGGGTTGTCAATCCCTTCACGGCCACTTGCGAAAGTGAGATCTTGTAGAGATAATATGATAAGATAAATATTTTTGGTATTTTTATGATATAGATTGGAAAGTAAAAGATGCAAATAAAAGTAGATGGGAAACTTATATGATAAAAGATAGACCCGGGGGACATAGGTTTCACTAGTGGCTTCTCTCAAGATGGCATAAGTATTACAGTGGGTGAACAAATTACTGTCGAGCAATTGATAGAAAAGCGCATAGTTATGAGATTATCTAGGCAAGATCATGTATATAGGAATCACGTCCGTGACATGTAGATCGAAACGATTCCGCATCTACTACTATTACTCCACACATCGACCGACTCTTGCTTGCATCTAGAGTATTAAGTTCATGAAGAACAGAGTAACGCATTAAGAAAGATGACATGATGTAGAGGGATAAACTCATGCAATATGATATAAACCCCATCTTTTTATCCTCGATGGCAACAATACAATACGTGCCTTGCTGCCCCTGCTGTCACTAGGAAAGGACACCGCAAGATTGTACCCAAAGCTAAGCACTTCTCCCATTGCAAGAAAGATCAATCTAGTAGGCCAAACCAAACTGATAATTCGAAGAGACTTGCAAAGATAACTTAATCACACATAAAAGAATTCAGAGAGATTCAAATATTTCTCATAGATAAACTTGATCATAAACCCACAATTCATCGGATCTCGACAAACACACCGCAAAAAGAGTTACATCGAATAGATCTCCAAGAAGATCGAGGAGAACTTTGTATTGAGAATCAAAGATAGAGAAGAAGCCATCTAGCTAATAACTATGGACCCGAAGGTCTGTGGTAAACTACTCACAACTCATAGGAGAGGCCTTGGAGATGATGTAGAGGACCTCCATGGTCGATTCCCCCTCCGGCGGAGCACCGGCGAAGGCTCCAAGATGGGATCTCGCGGATATAGGAGGTTGTGGCGGTGGAATTAGGTTTTCATGGTCGCCTTTGATGGTTTCAGGGTACGGGAGTATATATAGGAGGAAGAAGTAGGTCGGTTGACGCTCGAGGGGCCCACGATGGTGGGGGGCGCGCCCACCCCCAGGGGGCGCGTCGGGCACCCTCGTGGCCGCCTCGTTTGTTGCTTGACGTCCACTCCAAGTCTCCAGGTTTGCATTTATTCCAAAAAGATCACTCCTGAAGGTTTCATCCCGTTTGGACTCCGTTTGATATTCCTTTTCTTCGAAACACTGAAATAGGCAAAAAAACAGTAATTCGGGTTGGGCCTCCGGTTAGTAGGTTAGTCCCTAAAATGATATAAAAGTGTAAAGTAAAGCCCATAAACATCCAAAACGGGTAATAAAATAGCATGGAAGAATCAAAAATTGTAGATACGTTGGAGATGTTTCAATGTCCGTTCAGCACACCTACATAAGGAAACTTGTAAAATTTTCAATCAGGAGACCGTGTGAAAGTCAGGTTAAAGGGCATACTGAATATGCCGCCTTTCAGCTTCCTGTTCTCCTTCAAAGCATCTGATAGTTGGGCTCTTAAATCCTTCAGTTCTTCGGCTTGTTTGATATTTGCATCATGTAGTTTGTTCTTCTCATTAATGGTCCGTGTCAATACATGTTGACCAGTGGCTTTTTGCCCTTCAGCATGTTGTTTGTCCGTTTGAGCAGCCCTTAGCTTCTCCTGTAGCTGATCTGTCGACCCTACCAGCGAAATGATGCCTAGTTAAGCATCCTCGTTGTAGGCACGAAAACTTATTTCCGGGCTACTGTTGTACTTACCATCAGGTGCCTACTTGGAATTCTTTAAATTTTCCAGTTCGGCAGTGGAAATAGTTAGCCTAGTTCGGCATTCTTCTAGCTCCTTGGATAATGTGTTATTTTTCTCCGTGAGTACCTCAGGATGTAATGATCCTTAAATTAGTTGGGTCAACTGCTTCAAGACTCGGGGGCTACTGGCATATGATTATTGAATCTCCAGAAAAGTCCTTACCCGCATATCCTTTGAAAGCTGGTGAGTGGCTCTAGCAAGTCCATCCCGAGCAACTCAGATGTAAGCATCCGTTGAGTTGAAAGTGTTGAATGCCTCTTTGATGAAATTTGGGTCACGCTTAGCCGCTCTCCGCCGCCGATGATTCATCGCACTCTCCAGTTCGGAGTTGGATATATTATCCGAATCCTCTCGGAGATGACAATTCGGCATTGCTCCCGCATCCCCTCCAGTCCTTGTGGTAGGGTCCGAGGCCGGATCAGCCTGCATATGGTCGGCCGGGTCTCTGTATACAGTCTGGCGTACACTCCTCCTGCGATATGGCACAACAAGAAACGTCACCGTCTGATCTATCCATTAAGTGCGTGTTAAAGAATTATACCTCTTTGACGAAGGAGAGGGCCCGACAGTATCATCGTTTGCCTTTATCTTCAAAGACACGCCCTCTACGAGTGTCGTCTTCTTAGAAGACGCCTTTGATGCAATACGATGGGATGAGCGTCGCCCCTTGGGAGCACGGTACAGTGCGGTGGGTGAGTTGTGAGGGGAAAACTCTTTTTGAGGGGGTGTCTCCTGGGTACTTACATGGGAGGAGGGGAGAAGGCTGGGGTAATCGGCTATAATGGCCACTTCTGTGCCATCGTAGCTCATCTGATAAAAGACACCCTCCTTAAATTCTATAAATATATTCGGACCCTCTTCAAATCCAGGATTGAGGTCTCGATTATGGTTCTCCGGCTGTGGAGCGGGGCTGTAGATCCCCTCGACGACATTTCTCCATTCCTGTTAAAGGTAGCCGAATTATGTCTAACAAAGCATAATTAAGGAAAAAGATTGAGCGAGGCCTATGATCAATGACTCACCCAATCAATGGGATTGTACATGGAGAAACCTTCTCGGCATTTTAAGCGAGAGAAGTCTTCCTTTTCCCCTTTGTAAAGATCAGCCAACATGGCGGCCAAAGTTGCGAAATTGTCCGAGCCCTTGTGCCCACAGCGTGAAGCGTTATCCTCCCCGTTGTAATGCCACATGGGAAGCCTCCTGAATTGAAGTGGTTGGATGCATCGCGTTATTGAAATCGCCATTACCTCAACCATAGACAGTCCAGAGTGGGCGAGTATTCTGATCTTGCTCACTAGCCTCTTAATCTCTGCACTGTCTTCTTCTTCTTCATAGCTTCAGGGACGCCAACTGGCGTGCTTCTTTAAAGGAGCAGTGGAAAATTCGGGAAGACCTTGCCGGATTGGGTCCAGGAGAACAACGTCTTCGATGTAGAACCACTCCAAGGGCCACTCTTCGGATGCCTTCTTCGGAGTGCTGGGCAGGTATCTTGTTCCGGCTATGCGCCATACTTCGGCGCCGCCCACCTTGAATATGGATCCCTCTTGGGAGCGGGGGACGAGGCAGAAATATTTCATCCATAGCTCGAAATGGTCTTCACAACCTAGGAATAGCTCGCAAAGAGCAACAAAGCCTGCAATGTGCAGGATGGAGCCCAGCGTGAGACTGTGCAGTTGGAGGCCATAATACTCCAGAAGACCTCTGAGGAAAGGATGAATCGGAAATCCCACACCTCTCAGTAGGAAGGAAACAAAGCACACCCGTTCCCCTATAGTGGGATTGGGGAAGTTCTCCGTCAGGGTTTCACTGTTGACGGAAGTTAATCCCACCCGAATGGGGACTAGATCCGAGGGAGGGAGATATCCCTGCATATGAAGCTTGGTCAACTGGGCGTGGGATGTGGAGCAGCTCTCCCAATCGCCTTTTCGAGGACCATGGGGGCGTGAGGAAGAACTAGGAGCGATAGCCATGTTTGGATGAATTCCTATGGCAAGCTCTAAGGATTTTCGCCTGGTGAGGAATGGCATATGAGATTCAATCTCTTTAAATAGACGCCTTCCCCATATGGACAAGGGGTTACTTGCAAAAATTCCTAGGCCCCTCGTATTCGTACGACACGTGGAGGCCGAGGCGACGGCGGCACAGAAGCTGAAGGGTATGGTATTTAATGTAAAAGTCAGACCATACAATGCATACCCGTCTTGCAAAGCTGAAGGCATGAAGCCAGATATAACATCATCATTGAAGGCAAGTTCGGGGGCTACTAAGGGAGTCCTGGATTATGGGGTCCTTGGGGAGCCGGCCTATGTGACATGGGCCAAGCTGATCGGCCGTGAAGATACAAGACAGAAGGCCTTCTCCCGTGTCCGGATGGGACTCTCCTTTGCGTGGATGACAAGCTTGGCGTCCGGATATATAGTTTCCTTCCTCTATAAACCGACTTTGTACAACCCTAGTCCTCTCCGGTGCCTATATAAACCGGAGGGCGCAGTCCATAGAGGTAATCACAATCATACAGGCTAGACATCGCGTCCCCTACCTCTTGTTACCTTCGATCCTTAGACTCACAGTTCGGGATCCCCTACCCGAGATCAGCCGGTTTTGACACCGACAGCACTGAACACAACCCTTAGCCGCAAAGTCAGGATATGTATAAAGAATAAAAATAACATCTTTTACAGACAATTCTTTCGACGAAGCGTTAGACTTGACCCTTCGTCATTTTGAACCGTTTTCACACCCCGCATTCCGTGTTTCGAGGCCACACCCATTGGCACGTCCTATCAAAACAAAGATCATTTTGATGGTATTGGGAGAGAAGTGGTGAAGCTGAGCACCGAAAAAGTTCAAAAAACCCCAGAAGAAAGGATGCGGAGGAAGGGAGAAGCCACGGTCGACATGGGTAGCGAGAAGGACACACTCACCCGACCATGGCTGAGGTTCTATCTCGCCCTCCGGCAGCCTCGCAGCCCCGGCGGTGATCAAACTCGTGGCGGCCAGATCTTCCAGATCCTCTGGCCGAAGCGTAGATTGGATCCATTCTCCCTGAATCCAACCCGGCGACAGCTCGGATTCATCTTTTTGCCCTTCGCTGTCGTCATCGCCTTTTTTGTGCGCTCCAGTGCTGCTGTCTTGTCCTTCACCATGGTGGCGGGCAACGCACTGGCGGAGCGGTGACGTCGAGGGAGAGAGTGGATGCGGTGGAGAGGTAGAGGAGGAGGAAGGGGAATGGGAGCGCACAGTGTCGTGGTACTAAGACTGACAATAGAATGGGGGGTAGGTATGGAGAGGCAAGATCCTAGCTATGGAGTAGTTGTATACGCAAGAGATTTACGAGTTCAGGCCCTTCTCGGTGGAAGTAACAGCCCTACGTCTCGGAGCCCGGAGGCGGTTGACTGGATTGTATGCGTATGATTTACAGGGGTGCCAACCCTTCTGCCAGTGGAGGGGGGTGGCTTATATAGAGGATGCCAAGACCCCAGCCAGCCCACGTAGCAGAGGGTTTAAAGTACATTAAGGCCTGGCGTTATTGGTAACGCCTTACATAAAGTGTCATCATGACCATAAAGACTACTTAATTAAAGGCCGTTTGGATACAGAGTGGTTCTTGAACTTCCAGTGGTCGAGTGAGTCTTCATGGTCAAGTGTCTTCAAGTTCGTCGAGTGGAATCCCTCTAGGTCGACTGGAAGACGGTTTCTTCTAAAGATGTCCTTGGGGGGGTATCTTGGACAGGTCCATGACCCTACCCTAGGTACATGACTTCATCATTAGCCCCCGAATGGATCGAGGTTTGAGTGAGGAAGGAGTTGATAATCTTTCTGACCCATTTTCTAGTGCTGTGAATGTGTCTTACTCTGGATCAATGACTTTTTAGTGATGGTGTCAACTTCTCTTTCAGTCGCCTTGATCCATTCTTTATATCTGTCGAGTGAACTTTATGAACTTGGAGATTTCCGAGCGACGGATCGCAGGAGATCTTCCGTTTGACAAGTTGCTCTGTTGTTGGCGGATTTAGTGGGATCCGAATTTCAGGAAGCGCGCGAAGCGGGGAAGGCCGTGGTACTCGGATGGGATAAGGCAGAGACGCCTCGATTTCTGCACTACCTTTTTTGCCACGTATCGCTCGCGCGTCTGTTTTGGGATTTGACAGGATTGCCTAGGCCTACCAATCAGCCACTCGGAAGCGACTCCATATAAGGCACCGGGCAGAGGTTTTTTGAACAGTGCTCCCTCATTTTCCCCTCCCCCGTCTTCAGATTCATCTGCTGTGCTTGCTATCTGTTCAGCGCCGCTGCTCCGTACCAGCCTCGTCGGCAACAATGGTGAAGGAGAAGACGACGGCTTTGGAGCGGGCGAAGAAGGCAACGGCGAAGGCGAAGGGGAGAGCGACCAGTCGGGCTGGATCCTCGTCGCGGTCTAGCCTGCCGCAAGGTTGGATCCAGCGGGATTGGAGCCGCTCGACCATCACCCAGAAGGATCTCGACGACCTGGCCAACGAAGGGTTGATCGAGCACGGGGCAGCTAGGCTTCCGGGGACGGAGTGGCAGCCTCAGCCTTAGGAGGGTGAGTGTGTCCTCTTAGCCACCCATGTCGATCGTGGGTTTTCTCTGCCGCTGCATCTTTTCTTTCGGGGGTTTCTGAACTTCTTTGGGGCACAACTCCCCCACTTCACACCCAACTCCATTGCCTATCTCGCCGCTTTTGTGTCTTTGTGCGAAAACTTCTTGGGTTGTCGGCCGCACTGGGCCTTTTCAAACACATATTCACTTGTCGCTCTCAGACGGTGAAAAAGGCTAATCCGAATGACGAGAGAACCCAAGTAATCCAGATGTGTGGGGGTCTTGGGGTCCAGATGAGGAGTAAGAGTGCTTTCCCAGCCATGACCCTTCCCGAGTCAGTTAGAGGGTGGCAGTCGACCTGGTTCTACTGCTAGGACCAGTCGACGCCAGGGCAGTCGACTGGGCTCCCTCCTTTCTCCATGAGTCGAGTGAACAAGTCGTCCTCTCTGAAGGTGCTTCCGGAGGAGAAGGCTTAGGTTAAAATGTCGATGGAGCGTGTAGTCCAGCTCATTCGCGACGGGGTCACTGGCATGGATCTTCTGGAGGTTTTCCTTCAACGGCGCATTCAGCCACTCCAATACCGAGGTCACCCGATGTGGTTGTACTCTGGTACCGAAGACACCACTCGGGTCCACCCAGAGGAGGTCGACAACGCCACACTGGAGAGGTGGATGACTGGCATCACAGGGAACAAAGAGAATCCTCGTGGGGCCAGGAGGATCCCGCCACTCGACCAGTCTTATGAAGCAGACAAGGTATGACCACTTATCTCTGACTATAATCATGTTTCGTCAATTCTGTTTTGCTGCAGATCAGTCGATTGACTTTTGTCTTGTCTGTTGTCTTTCAGGCTACCACTAAGTTGTATTCGATGCCCAACGGCACGCAAGCACAGACCGAGGAGGAGGAAGGAAGTGGAGGTGAAAGTCAAGAGGAGTGGGAATCGGATGGCGATGAGGGTGATGAAGATGCTGGCTCCGATGAGGAAGAGGAAGAGGAAGAGGAGGAGGAAGTCACGCCTCCCCGTTCTGAAAGAAGATCCAAGCTTGTCCATGACCCTGCAGTCGAGCGCGGCAAGGGGGCCGCACCTGTTGTGCAATCGACCAAGCATCCTCGGACCACCTCTCCGGCACCGACTGAGAAAGCGCCGAAGCAATCTCGAGTGGCGCCGTCAAAGCCAACGAAGGTCTTGCCGAAGATGAAGATGGTGATTCCCACTATTTCTGGGTAATGATGTAACTTGTGTCTTCTTGTTTCTCATGGATTTATTCTTGGTCGATTCGTTAGCTGACCGACTGATTTCTGAAACTGCAGTGCTGCTACTTCTGATACCTCGACCAGACCTGAAGATCAAGAAATGGAGGATGCTGTCACTTCCAACCCTGGTATGACCTTTGAAGTTTCGTTTTCAGTCGATAGGATCTTCATTTTTAACTTTGAATCTTTTCTGCAGCTCCACCTAATATCGTCATTGATCTTCCTGATGATGATGACGAGGAACCACTGAGGTAGAGGAGGAATAGGAGGGCGTCTGCTGGTAAGACAGCTCATGTTGTATCAGCACCTGAGACGTCGGTTCCGGAGGGAGACAACGTCACTCGGGCTACCATATCCTTTGCGGTGACGCTGACGAGTGCTCGCCCTTCGTCGTCGAGTGCTTATCCGCCTTCTCCTTTCTCCACCCACCTCGTCTCGGAGGACCAAGCAAAAGCTGCTAAAGAAGCCATATGCCAGGCGGGGGTCATGATGGAGCAAGTGAAGGCGATCCGAGACGCCAGTCAAGCAGCTTACGATGCCAGTTCAGCCCTTCAGAGCAATGTTCAGGTTAGTCGATCACTGCCTGTTCTGATAGGATATGATATCTGAAAACTTTTCTTTCTGGAAATCTTAGTCTCTGTCGTACACCCACTGGGTGTGTTGGTTGAATATCTGGATTGGTGGGGCCACGCTGAGTGCACCCACTGTGTGTAGTCCCCAAGGCTATGGTGGACTGCTGGCAGTCGACCATAATCTTAATGCCTTGAATTTTTTCTCATTACTTTCTTTACTCGATCTGGTCGAATGGAATCATAAACCGGTGGGGGCACGCTGAGTGCACCCACTGGGTGTAGTCCCCGAGACTGTGGTCGACTGTTGGCAGTCGACGACGGTCTGAAGAACACCTTTTTTTTGAAACTGTGACTAACTGTTGGTGGTTAGCCTTTCTGCCTTTTTTGGTCGACTGATCGACTCTAGCTGATAGAACTAGTGGGGGCACGCTGAGTGCACCCACTGAGTGTAGTCCTCGAGACTACAGTTGAATGTTTAGATTCGGCTGTAGTCTTAGAAATAGTATGATTTTTTTCTTAGTCACTCGGAAGTGACTTATCTTTGACGTCTGTCGATTGGTTCTTCACAGAAATCTTGTGAGCTTGCAGCTCGTTATACTGAGTTGGAGAACAAGCATATCCAGCTCGAACTTGATCTGAAGCTTGTCCAGGAGAACTTCACGAAGGCGAAGGAGGAGGCAAAAGGTATGTTTGGTGAGAACCTTGACGACTACCTTTGTTCCTTGTCCACTCCCGAGCCTGATCTCACTGTGATTTTGCAGACAAACTGAGGGATTCTCTGAAGAAGAAAGACCTTGACCTCGCTGAGGTGCAGAAAGCAGCTTCAGAGAAGACCAAACTCGCAGAAGAAAAGTTGGCTTCAATCAGCAAACTTGAAGAGGAGAATACCAGTCTGAAAGCTGCTCTCGACACGGCCAACAAGTATGCTAGTCGACTGAAAAACGACAAGTTGGCCTTGAGCGATAAGGCTAGTGAGCTGGCGGGAAAGAAGAACGACTTAG
>NC_041383.1:184724904-184768494 GCF_002162155.2 Triticum dicoccoides | reverse complement strand
GAAGTTGTTCCTCATGCTCGAAGGTAACCCCTTATATCCGACTGGTAAACATTGACTTATTGTAGGAGTATTAGCTTATCCTTGGATCGTATCCATAGAATTCTGCCCAAACTTTGAAGAGGAGACCAGTCGAGTGGAGACTGGCTTGGATCCCATCAACTCTCCCGTGAAGGATGAAACTGCCATGAACGTACTCCGACTCGAGTCTCGTGTTGCTGCTGTTGTCGACTATCTTGCAAGGCTGAAGGTTGCGACATCACGCATCAACACAGCACTCTGGCCAGGAGAAACACTTCAGAATGACCTTGAGTCTCTGATGAGTCGACTGAACGAAGTTCCAAGTCGAGTGCAAGAATGGAAGAAGTCTTCTGCCAGGTGCGGTGCCGACGTTGCTCTATCTCTGGTCCGTGTTCACTGCAAGGATGCGCGAGAGGACAGGCTGGCAGCTCTCAAGGTGGCCAATACGAAGAAGCATGACTTCCGATCCTTCATGGAGACCTTCATCGCTGCTGCCACTCGGATCGCAGATGGAATCGACCTAGACGAGTTCTTTGCGCCTTCCAGCCCTCCACAGGAGGGGTAAAAAACTTCTATGCTTAATGCCTTAAACTTGCCTCGGAATGGCGAGTGGTTTTTGTAACCGATAAACTTTAACAGGCTTGGTGCCTGAGTACTTTTGGATCTGTAGGACGCTATCTGAACTTGGGTTTGTCATTGAATATGTTTGCATTTGCCTTCGAATGATCATTGTCCTTCGCTCGGAATATATATTAGTGTTTGTGATGCACTCTTGCAGGTAGGGACGAAGCACAAATTGCAATCGACTTGTACCTCGTCATACTTAGGCGAGCACTGGGCTGCAGCTAAGCCCCCGAGTGGGAGGTCTGCTCTCCACTCGGTAGGATTTTCAAAAACTTAGGCGAGCACTGGGCTGCAGCTAAGCCTCCGAGTGGGAGGTCTGCTCTCCACTCGGTAGGATTTTCAAAAACTTAGGCGAGCACTGGGCTGCAGCTAAGCCCCCGAGTAGGAGGTCTGCTCTCCACTCGGTAGGATTTTCAAAAACTTAGGCGAGCACTGGGCTGCAGCTACGCCCCCGAGTGGGAGGTTTGCTCTCCACTCGGTAGGATTTTGAAAAACTTAGGCGAGCACTGGGCTGCGGCCAAGCCCCCGAGTGGGAGGTCTGCTCTCCACTCGGTAGGATTTCTATGGCGTATCTCTGAAGGAGAGGGTAGCAGTCGGCCTGCACCTCGTCCTCCTTGCGGAGTGCACATTGTATTTGTGGCGTAGCTCGGAAGGAGAGGGTAGCAGTCGACCTGCACCTCGTCCTCCTTGCGGAGCGCATGTTGTATTTGTGGCGTAGCTCGGAAGGAGAGGGTAGCAGTCGACCTGCACCTCGTCCTCCTTGCGGAGCGCACGTTGTATTTGTACTTAGGTGAGCGCTATGTTGTAGCTAAGCCCCTGAGTGGGAGGCTGGCTCACCACTCGGCAGGATTTTGTTTAAACTTAGGCGAGTACTTGGACTGCAGCTAAGCCTCCGAGTGGTAGGCTGGCTTACCACTCGGTAGGATTTTGTTGAACTTAGGCGAGTACTTGGACTGCAGCTAAGCCTCCGAGTGGAAGGCTGGCTTACCACTCGGTAGGATTTTGTTAAAACTTAGGCGAGTACTTGGACTGCAGCTAAGCCTCCGAGTGGAAGGCTGGCTTACCACTCGGTAGGATTTTGTTGAACTTAGGTGAAACGGATTCGCAGCTAAGCCCCCGAGTGGGAGGCTGGCTCACCACTCGGTAAGGATTTTTTAACAGACTTAGGTGAAACGGATTCGCAGCTAAGCCACCCACTGGGGGACTGCTTTATGTGGACAAAGGTAGCAACAATCACTGGGAAAATTATAAAGCTCTTGTCTTCGATAAATAAACTACTGAAGTACTTTTATTACAACTCATCCGAGTGAATACTTAAGTATAAAAGGGGCGGAGCAGCTTCGCGTTCCACGCTCGGGGCTCGTCAATCTGGTGCTCGACATTGTAAAGGCGGTACGCCCCATTGTGGAGAACTTTGGTGAAGATGAAGGGACCTTTCCAAGTAGGGGCAAGCTTGTGTGGCTTCTGCTGATCCACTCGGAGAACCAAGTCTCCCTCTTGGAAGGCTCGACTCTTCACATTTTTGGCATGGAATTGACGCGGGTCTTGCTGATAAATGGTCGATCGGATCAAGGCCATCTCTCTTTCTTCTTCTAGAAGGTCGACTGCGTCCTGTCGGGCTTTCTCTGCTTCAGCTTCGGTGTAGAGTTCGACTCGGGGTGCGTTGTGAAGCAGGTCACTCGGTAAGACTGCTTCAGCTGCGTAGACCAAGAAGAACGGAGTTCTCCCAGTCGTCCGGTTAGGCGTGGTCCTTAATCCCCAAAGTACCGACGGAAGTTCGTCAACCCATGCACCAGCTGCGTGCTTGAGATCGCGCATCAATCGGGGTTTCAACCCTTTGAGAATTAAGCCATTTGCTCGTTCTGCCTATCCATTTGACTGGGGGTGAGCGACTGAAGCATAGTCGACTCGTGTACCCTGAGATGTGCAGAAGGCTCTGAATTCCTCAGAGTCGAAGTTTGACCCATTGTCTGTGATGATGCTATGTGGAACTCCATATATGAATATCAACTCCCTGATGAAGCTGACAGCAGTGCCGGCATCAAGATTCTTGATGGGTTTAGCCTCAATACACTTGGTGAACTTGTCGACTACTACCAGCACATGGGTGAAGCCGCTCCTGCCTGTTCTCAGTGGTCCAACCATATCCAATCCCCATACAGCGAAAGGCCAGACGAGTGGAATGGTCTTCAAGGCTGAGGCGGGCTTATGTGACACATTGGAGTAAAATTGACATCCTTCACACTTGTCGACTATTTCCTTTGCCATTTCATTCGCTCTTGGCCAGTAAAATCCCGCTTGGTATGCTTTAGCCACAATGGTCCGAGAAGATGCATGATGACCACAGGTCCCCGAGTGGATATCATCAAGGATTATCCGACCTTCTTCTGGCGTTATACACTTCTGACCAACTCCAGTCGCGCTTTCTCTGTATAACTATCCCTTAATCACGGTAAAGGCCTTAGATCGGCGGACGATCTGTCGAGCCTCTTCCTCATCTTCTGGGAGTTCTTTCCTCAAGATATACGCGATGTACGTCACTGTCCAGTCGGGAGTGATGACCAATGCTTCCATGATCAGGTCGACCACCGCTAGAACTTCTACTTCAGTCGGATCTGTGGCACTTTTTGGCTGCGGAGCTTCTTCGGTAAAAGGATCTTCTTTAACTCATGGGATATGGATATGCTCCAACAACACATCACTAGGAATGGCTTCTATCTTGGAACCTATCTTCGCCAAATCATCAGCCGCTTGATTCTTCAGTCGGGGTATGTGATGGAGTTCTAGCCCTTCAAATTTCTTTTCAAGCTTTCTCACTGCATTGCAGTATCCAGTCATGGATGGGCTTCTAACGTCCCACTCCTTCATCACCTGATTGACCACCAAATCTGAGTTGCCATAAACCATAAGGTGACGGACGCCAAGTGAAACGGCCATGCACAACCCATATAGAAGTGCTTCGTATTCTGCTTCATTATTGGAGGAATCGAAGTGGATCTGGAGCACATATCTGAGCTTATCCCCTCGGGGGGAAACCAATACTACCCCAGCACCGGAACCATTTAACATCTTAGAGCCGTCAAAGAACATGGTCCAGTGCTCCGAGTGAACTTGAGTCAGTTGTTTTTGTTCAATCCACTCGGCGAGGAAATCCGCTACTGCTTGGGACTTAATGGCTTTCTTTGCCTCAAACTTGATATCAAGGGGAAGGAGTTCAATCGCCCAGTTCGCCACTCGACCAGTTGCATCTCTGTTGTGCAGAATCTCTGACAATGGGGCGTCGCTGACGACTGTAATGGAATGATCAGAGAAATAATGAGCAACCTTCTTCATGGTCATGTAGATCCCATACACGAGCTTCTGATAATGAGGGTATCTTTGCTTCGATGGGGTCAATACTTCGGAAAGATAATATATTGGGCGCTGAACTTTGAAGGCTTTCCCTTATTCTTCCCGCTCGACCGTAAGTACTATACTAACGACTTGTCCTGTGGCTGCAATGTAAAGCAACAGAGGCTCTTTGCTGATTGGAGCGGCAAGCACCGGCTGGGTGGAGAGCAGAGCTTTTAGCTCGGCAAATGTTGCATCAGCCTCTGGAGTCCACTCGAACTTGTCTGACTTCTTCATCAGTCGGTAAAGAGGCAATGCCTTTTCACCGAGGCGAGAGATGAATCGACTTAACGCGGCCAAGCATCCGGTAAGCTTCTGGACATCGTGCACACGCACAGGGCATTTCATTCGGAGTATAGTGCCAACTTTTTCTGGGTTAGCGTCGATTCCTCGTTCGGAAACGAGAAAACCGAGTAACTTTCCACCAGGAACTCCGAATGTGCATTTTGGTGGATTAAGCTTGATATCATACCTCCTGAGATTGGCAAATGTTTCAGCGAGGTCAGTCAACAGGTCGGAACCCTTCCGTGACTTGACCACAATATCATCCATGTACGCTTCCACATTCTGACTGATTTGAGTGAGTAAGCACTTCTGAATCATCCTCATGAACATGGCTCCGACATTCTTGAGGCCGAACGGCATGGTGACATAGCAGAAGCACCCGAACGGAGTGATGAAAGTTGTTTTGATCTCATCGGGTCTGTACAGACGAATCTGATGGTACCCAAAATAGGCGTCTAAAAAAGATAATCTCTCACACCCCGTAGTCGAGTCAACAATTTGGTCGATGCGAGGGAGAGGAAAATGATATTTCGGGCAGGCCCGATTGATATGTTTGAAATCAATGCACATGTGAAGTGAATTGTCCTTCTTGGGGACCATGACAACATTGGCGAGCCACTTGGAGTGGTAAATCTCTCGGATAAACTCTGCTACCAGGAGCCGAGCCACCTCTTCGCTAATGGCCTTTCTCTTCTGGATGGCAGACCGTCGAAGATGTTCCTTGACAGGTTTTACCTTTGGGTTGACTCGTAGGCAGTGCTTAGCTAGCACCCTGGGAACACCCGGCATGTCAGCAGGCTTCCATGCGAAGATGTCCCAGTTCTCACGGAGGAACTGGATGAGCGCTTCTTCTTATTTGGAGTCAAGTGTTGTTGAGATATGAGTCGGGGCAGCATTGGGGTCGGTCGGGTGGATGTGAATCGGCTTTGTCTCACCAGACGACTGAAACGCTGATTCGGTAGCAGGCTTCTTGGCTCGCAACAAATCACTCGGATCTGCGGTTTTCTGGTATTCTTGTAGCTCTACCACTGCCATCTAAGAATCGGCGATCTTTGAACCCTTCTGGAAGCACTCTTCTGCCTTTTTCCGATTGCCAGTGATGGTGATCACCCCTTTGGGACCAGGCATCTTCAATTTGAGGTACACGTAACATGGTTGAGCCATGGATCGTGCATAAGCTGGCCTGCCTAAAATGGCGTGATAAGCACTCTGGAAATCCACAACTTCAAATGTTAACTTTTCTTTACGGAAGTGCTTTGAATCACCAAAAACCACATCAAGAGCAATTTGGCCGAGTGATTCAGCCTTTTTCCCAGGAATGACTCCATGGAAACTCATGTTGCTGGAACTGAGTCTGGACATCGGAATGCCCATTCCCTTTAGCGTCTCCGCATACAATTTATTTAATCCACTGCCGCCATCCATCAGAACCTTAGTCAGTCGAGTGCCTTTGACGACTGGGTCGACCACCAAAGCTTGCCTCCCAGGGGTGGCTATGTGTGTCGGATGATCAGAGTGGTCGAATGTGATGGCGGTCTGAGACCACTTCAGATAACTAGGTGTTGCCGCAGGAACCATATTCACCTCCCGGTTGATAACTTTCAATCGACTTTTGCTCTCAACATCAGCAAAAATCATCAGGGTGGAATTGACATGGGGGGTATCCTTCATCACTGTCCTCTTTGTCCTCAGCCTTGTCCGACTCCTTTTCCTTATCCTTGGATTGTTTTCCTTGAAACTGCTGGATTAAGAGCCGGCACTGGCGAGTTGTATGTTTCGGGTAAATGAAGTTACCCTCTTCATCTTTCTTCGTGTGGATGTGGCATGGAAAATCCATCACGTCGTTTCCTTCCTTGTACTTCACCTTCTTGGGGTTCCAGGATCCTTTGGATTTCCCCTTAAACTTGCCCTGAGTCACGGCCAGGGCTTCTCCGGGAGCAGCTGGCTCGGGTTTCCGCTTCTGCTTCCGACTGGAGTTTCCTTTTTCCGACTGGCTTGGCTTGTACTTGCCACTCCTGAGTCGATCCTCTTCTTCACCATTGGCATATTTGGTGGCAATCTCCATCATTCGACTCAGGGTCATGTCTCTGGTCCGACCGAACTTCAGACTCAACTCTCTGTTCTTAATGCCTTCCTTGAAGGCACATACTGCTTGGTGATCAGACACATTCTCCACTGTATGATGCAACGTGATCCACCTCTGGATGTAATCTCTCAAGGTCTCATTCGACTTTTGCACACAGACTTGCAGCTCGGTCAAACCTGCTGGTCACTTGCAAGTTCCTTCAAATGTCCTGACAAACACTCGGGCAAGATCCTCCCAAGTGTAAATGCTGCTAGGTGCCAATTGATTCAGCCAGGCTCTGGCCGAGCCCTCCAACATAAGAGGTAGGTGTTTCATGGCCACTTCATCATTGCCACCGCCGATCTGAAAAGCCACTCGGTAGTCCTCAAGCCAAGTATCGGGCTTAGACTCACCGGTGAACTTACTCACCCCAGTCGCCAACCTGAAGTTGGGCGAGATCACCGCAGCTATGATGGCTTTGCTAAAACACTCTGGTCCCGAAACATGAACTCTGCTGCTGGTGGGTGCATCTCTGTCGTGGCCTTCTCGGTGAGCTCTGTTCCGGTCGACCAGACCTTGCACGATAATGGATCTCGCATCAAAGCCTGGTTCTCTGGGGTCGACCGGAGCTCCTCGCCCAACACTATGCTGACGCCTGTCATCTTGCTGCCGAGGGGCGTAAGACCCACCCCTTGGGGGAGGAGTGGGCACTCGACGCCGATCATCACGATCGAATCGGTCATCATACTGATCACGATGACCCCCACGTCCTTCACGCCGCGGAGGCGGTCTTGGGCTATGAGCCGATTGGACTGTATTCGCAGCGACGGACCGACTGTGAATCCTATTGCGTGATTGTGACACAGCTGAATTCTGATCTCCTGCTACCCGGAGCAAATCTCTGATCTGCATCAAGCCTCTGCCAGCCTCCGACTGAGAGGGCTGAATTGACTCTGCTATACGGGCTGCAGCTGCTAGATTCTGAATCGGGGTTCGATATACCTGAGTCGGCGGCGGAAAGAGCTGACGTCGACTGGAGTCTGGAACTCATTGCCGCGCGCGCTCGTCGAGTGCTCGCCGGAGGTTCTCCAGTCGAGTACGCTCATCCAAGTTGGCCAAACACGCATCCTCCAAGGCACGAGCCTCGGGGGTTTCTCCTATGATGGGAGTATGCAAAGCATCCATATTCCGTCGGTGAAGATCTTCTCTTTGCAGAGAAGAAGGTGGCTCGGGTTGATATTCCTCGTGGACCTGAGCGGGGTCGCCTCCGCCGTTCGCTCCGTCAGTGCGAGGGAAGCCGGGGGGACTACGTGGCCTATTGACCATCAGGACCTCCGCCGCTGGATCGCTGCTGTCGCATTCGGATGTAGTCTCTACGGAGCCAGTCGACAGATCGAACAGGCCGTAGAGAGATTCGTCGGGCTCGATCGCCGCGACTTGGGTGGTGGCCAATTGGCGAGACACTGCGTGTCTCACCCACCGCTGAAGCCTCGACCGACCAGAGCGCTTGCGCTGGCGGGAGACAGGGAGGGAAGACAACACAGGAGCCGACCGATACGGAGCCGATGGTTGTCGCAGCAGAACACCACGGACACATGCATGAAAGTGTGTCGCCCCGCGGACGGGAAGCGCGTCAACGTCGAGTGGAGCCTCCTGGAGCCAAGCGGAGTCGTCGGCGATAAACGTGAGTGCACCGAGATGGATCTCGCGTTCCTCGACCAAAACTCCGCTAGAAACCATGGTGAAGGCGATCGGAACAATTGCAACTTCTCCAATAAGTCGCTAAGACACCTGCCCCACGGTGGGCGCCAACTGTCGTGGTACTAAGACTGATAGTAGAATGGGGGGTAGGTATGGAGAGGCAAGATTCTAGCTATGGAGTAGTTGTATACGCAAGAGATTTACGACTTCAGGCCCTTGTCGGTGGAAGTAACAACCCTACGTCTCGGAGCCCGTAGGCGGTCGACTGGATTGTATGCATATGATTTACAGGGGTGCCAACCCTTCTGCCAGTGGAGGGGGTGGCTTATATAGAGGATGCCAAGACCCCAGCAAGCCCACGTAGCAGAGGGTTTAAAGTACATTAAGGCCCGGCGTTATTGGTAACGCCTTACATAAAGTGTCATCATGACCATAAAGACTACTTAATTACAGGCCGTTTGGATACAGAGTGGTTCTTGAACTTCCAGTGGTCGAGTGAGTCTTCATGGTCAAGTGTCTTCAAGTCCGTCGAGTGGAATCCCTCTAGGTCGACTGGAAGACGGTTTCTTCTAAAGATGTCCTTGGGGGGGGTATCTTGGACAGGTCCATGACCCTACCCTAGGTACATGACTTCATCACACAGTGCAGATGCCTCGGCCTCGACGCCTTTTAAGGGCCTACTTCCGAGTGGCCAATGTGTGGGCCCGTACGATCCTGTCAAATCCCCGCAACAGTCGCGCACCAGATACATGGCAAAAAAGGTGGCATGGAAATTGAGGCACCCCTGTCTATCTATCCCGTTTCCTGCGGTGCGCTCTGCCTTGCGCGCTTTCCCAAGTTCTCGAATCCCGTGAGATCCGGGATCCGCAGTAACCAATCGCACCCAAGATTTCGCGTCATATCAACACTTGAAGAGCACCTGCGTAAGTTCACTTGACAACCTCTGAATCGATCAAGGCGACTGAAATAAAGCCGAAGTCTCAGCATGGATCTCAAATCCAGTTTGAATGCTTGTGAAGCACAAGAGTCAAGGCAGGACCAACTTTGACCTTCTTTTCACTCGGACCTCAATCCATTCGAGGGCTAATGACGATGCCATAGACCTAGGATAGGGTCATAGGCCTGACCTATACGCCCCACCCAAGATCACTACCCTAGAAGCAAGGACATTCAATGCACAACAGGAAGTATCGACTAAAGCCATCGAGTGCAATCCACTCGACCAGTCACCTCACTCGGATACCCCCAATTTCACTCGACCAAGATTAGCCATTCGACCGTATATGAAACCACTCAGAGTACAGAAGACCTAGGGTCACTCAGGATGGCAACGGTCAGGCGTTCACTCTGTAGTGTTAAAGATCATTGATGTCACTTTATAGCTGGCGTTACCAGTAATGCCCAATCTTAATGTACATTGAACCCCTCTAACGGAGGACGGCTGGGGTCCTGGCGCACTCTATATAAGCCACCCCCTCTGATAACCCACAAGTATAGGGGATCAATTGTAGCCTCTTTAAATAAGTAAGAGTGTCGAACCCAATGAGGAGCTAAAGGTAGAACAAATATTCCCTCAAGTTCTATCGACCACCGATACAACTCTACGCACGCTTAACGTTCGCTTTACCTAAAACAAGTATGAAACTAGAAGGACTTTCTAGGTGTTGTTGGATAGGTTTACAAGATAATAAAGAGCACGTAAATATAAACCAGGGGCTGTTTAGATAAAGATGCAATAAAGTAAATATAGTGAGTGTGGAAAAGTGGTGGTAGGAGTTGTGAAATTGTCCCTAAGCAATTGACTACTTTACTAGACCGATAGCAAGTTTTATGTGGGAGAGGCATAAGCTAACATACTTTCTCTTCTTGGATCATATGCACTTATGATTGGAACTCTAGCAAGCATCCGCAACTACTAAAGATCATTACGGTTAAACCCAACCATAGCATTAAAGCATCAAGTCCCCTTTATCCCATACGCCACAACCCCCTTACTCGGGTTTATGCTTCTGTCACTCAAGCAACCCACTATAAGCGAATCATGAACGTATTGCAACAGCCTACAACGGGAATCCCTCACGCTTGCGCGACACGGAGGGCACAATAGGACAGCAACATAAGCACAAGAAAATTAAACCAATCATAGCAATTCATCAATCACCGATACGACAACGAAAATCTACTCAGACATCATAGGATGGCAACAAATCATTGGATAATAATATGAAGCATAAAGCACCATGTTCAAGTAGAGGGTACAGTGGGTTGCGGGAGAGTGGACCGCTGAATATAGATGGGGGAAGGTGATGGAGATGTTGGTGAAGATGATGGAGGTGTTGGTGTAGATCGTGGTGATGATGATGCCCCCCGGCGGCGTTCCAGCGCCACTGGAAGCAAGGAGGAGAGAGCCCCCCTTCTTATTCTTCTTCCTTGACCTTCTCCCTAGATGGGAGAAGGGTTTCCCCTCTGGTCCTTGGCTCCCATGGCATGGGAGGGGCGAGAGCCCCTCCAAGATTGGATCTATCTCTCTGTCTCTCTCTGTTTCTGCGCTCCCAGATCCTGCCCTGGCACCGTTTCTTTTATATCTGGAGATCCGTAACTCCGATTGGATTGAAACCTTCGCCCAGATATTTTTCCAAAAATTAGCTTTCTTGCGGCCAAAGAAGGGCGTCAACCGCCTTACGAGGGGCCCACGAGGGTCAGGGGCGCGCCCAATGAAAGTGGGCGCGCGGGCCACCCTCGTGGCCACCTCGGGCACCGTCTCGCGTTGATTTTACTTCCCAAAAATCATAAATATTCCAAAAATAAGCTCCGTCCGTTTTTATCCCGTTGGGACTCCATTTGACATTGGGTTTCTGTGAAACATAAAACATGCAACAAACAGGAACTGGCACTGGGCACTGGATCAATATGTTAGTCCCAAAAATAATATAAAAAGTTGCCCAAAGTATATGAAAGTTGTAGAATATTGGCATGGAACAATCAAAAATTATAGATACGACGGAGACGTATCAGCATCCCCAAGCTTAATTCCTGCTCGTCCTCGAGTAGGTAAATGATAAAAAAGATAACTTTTGATGTGGCATTTACCTAGCATGATCTTGATCATATGTCTAATTATGGCATGAATATTAAGACACGAGTGATTCAAAGCAATAGTCTATCATTTGACATAAAAACAATAATACTTAGGGCATCCCAACAAACAATCATGTCTTTCAAAATATCAATGCTTCCAGAACGTTATCCCTACAAAATCATATAGTCTTGTATGCTCCCTTTTCTTAACACAAGGTACCCCTCATGCCTATCGCAGTGTCAGCCAAGCAATTGTTTCATACTTTAGTATTCTCAAACTTTTTCAACTCTCATGCAATACATGAGCGTGAGCCATGGATATAGCACTATGGGTGGCATATAATATGATGGTGGAGGTTATGTGGAGAAGACAAAAAGGGAGAAAGTCTCACATCGACGCGACTAATCAATGGGCTATGGAGATGCCCATCAATTGATGTCAATGCGAGGAGTAGGGATTGCCATGCAACTGATGCACTAAGAGCTATAAGTGTATGAAAGCTCAAACTGAAAACTAAGTGGGTGTGCATCCAACTTGCTTGCTCATGAAGACATCGGGCATTTGAGGAAGCCCATCATCGAAATATACAAGCCAAGTTCTATAATGAAAAATCCCACTAGTGTATGAAAGTGAAAGCATAGGAGACTCTCTCTATGAAGAACATGGTGCTACTTTGAAGCACAAGTGTGGTAAAAGGATAGTAACATTGCCCCTTCTCTCTCTTTCTCTCTCTCTCTCTTTATTTTCTCTTTTTTTGGTGGGCTTCTTTGGCCTCTTTTTTATTTGGGCTTCTTTGGCCTCTTTTATTTTTCATAAAGTCCGGAGACTCTCCCGACTTGTGGGGGAATCATAGTCTCCATCATCCTTTCCTCACCTGGGCAATGCTCTAATAATGATGATCATAACACCTTTATTTACTTACAACTCAATATTACAACTCGATACTAGAACAAAAATATGACTCTATATGAATGCCTCTGGCGGTGTACCGGGATGTGCAATGATCTAGCATAGCAATGACATCAAAAAACGGACAAGCCATGAAAACATAATGCTAGCTATCTTACGATCATGCAAAGCAATATGACAATGAATGCTCAAGTCATGTATATGATGATGATGGAAGTTGCATGGCAATATATCTCGGAATGGCTATGGAAATGCCATGATAGGTAGGTATGGTGGCTATTTTGAGGAAGATATGAGGAGGCTTATGTGTGATAGAGCATATCGTATCATGGGGTTTGGATGCACCGGCGAAGTTTGCACCAACTCTCGAGGTGAGAAAGGGTAATGCATGGTACCGTAGAGGCTAGCAAATTGCGGAAAGGTAAGAGTGCGTATAATCCATGGACTCACATTAGTCATAAAGAACTCATATACTTATTGCAAAAGTCTACTTGCCCTTGAAGCAAAGTACTACTATGCATGCTCCTAGGGGAAGGGTTGGTAGGAGTTAACCATCGCGCGATCCCGACCTCCACACACAAGGAAGACAATTAAAAGAGCACCACATGCAGCAAATTTGTCACATAACTTTTACCATACGTGCATGCTACGGGAATCACAAACCTTAACACCAATATCCTTACTAAACACAACCATCTACTAGAACCTCCCACATATTATCGTCTCTATATGCAAAACTATTGCAAGGAATCAAACATATCATATTCAGTGATCCACAAGTTTTATGTAGGATTTTATGACTAACCATGTGAATGACCAATTCCTGTCATCTCTCTAAATAGATACAAGTGAAGCAAGAGAGTTTAATTCTTTCTACAAAAGATATGCCCACGCTCTAACAAATATAAGTGAAGCAAAAGAGCATTCTACAAATGGCGGTTTTCTATGTGAAGAGAAACAGGTAATCCAAACTTCAAATGATATAAGTGAAGCACATGAAGCATTATATAAAGCCATACTCAAAAGATATAAGTGAAGTGCAATGAGAATTCTATAAATCAACCAAGGACTATCTCATACCAGCATGGTGCATAAAAGAAAAGTGAAAACTAAATGCAAAAGACGCTCCAAGACTTGCACATATCGCATGAATGAAACGAATCCGAAAACATACCGATACTTGTTGAAGAAAGAGGGGATGCCTTCTGGGGCATCCCCAAGCTTAGACGCTTGTGTCTCCTTGAATATTTACTTTGGGTGCCATGGGCATCCCCAAGCTTGAGCTCTTGCCTCTCTTCCTTTTCCTCATATCGAGACTTCCTCGATCAAACACTTCATCCACACAAAACTTCAACAAAAAACTCGGTAAGATATGTTAGTACAATAAAGCAAATCACTACTCTAAGTACTGTTGCAAACCAATTCATATTTTGTTTTTGCATTATAGCTACTGTAATATAGCTTCTTCATCGCTTAATCCACTGATAGAAATTGATAGTTTCATCAAAACAAGCAAACTATGCATCAAAAACAGAATCTGTCAAAAACAGAACAGTCTGTAGCAATCTGAACATTCACCATACTTATGGTACCCCAAAATTTCTACCAAAATTAGGAAAAATAAACAATTTGTACAGAAAGACAGTGAAAAACGAATCAGAACCGTTTGGCATTCTAGTAAAAAATGTAAAATCACGCACTACAGCCAAAGTTTCTGTCCTGCACCGTACAAACCAACAAGCATTGTAAACATCCTAAAGGCAAACCTTGGAACATTATTTTTATAATACAATGAAATTTTACAAGGGGATAATTATTTTGATGAAAAGTTTCTGTAATTAAGATTCACAAAGTTTCTGTGAGCATGAACAAAGTTCAAGGAGCTCTCCCACTTCAACAATGCTTGTCTCTCTCTGTCGGTGTCAAAACCGGCGGATCTCGGGTAGGGGGTCCCGAACTGTGCGTCTAGGCGGATGGTAACAGGAGACGAGGGACACAATATTTTTACCCAGGTTCGGGCCCTCTTGATGGAGGTAAAACCCTATGTCCTGCTTGATTAATATTGATGATGTGGGTTACAAGAGTAGATCTACCACGAGATCAAGGAGGCTAAACCCTAGAAGCTAGCCTATGGTATGATTGTTTTTCGTCCTATGGACTAAGGCCATCCGGTTTATATAGACACCGGAGAGGGCTAGGGTTACACAGAGTCGGTCAAAAAGGTAGGAGATGTACATATCCGTATCGCCAAGCTTACCTTCCACGCCAAGGAAAGTCCCATCCGGACACGGGACAAAGTATTCAATCTTCTATCTTCATAGTCTTGGAGTCTGGCCGATGATGATAGTTCGGCTATCCGGACACCCCCTAGTCCGGAACTCCCTCAGTAGCCCCCGAACCAGGCTTCAATAACGACGAATCCGGCGCGTATGTTGTCTTCGGCGTTTGCAAGGCGGGTTCTTCTTCATGCTCCATGTGTTTGCCGGATAGTGTCTGGTTGCTTCATAAATGCTGCGCTCCTTGGCTTCTGCGTCCAATAATGGTCTTCTTCCACGCGTCGCACGAATGTGAAAAGCCAGGGTATTTTTATGTTTTACCCCCTAGCTGTGCAAATAAGCTGCCTATAAGAGAGGCGAGGATCCAGATCCAAATCACATCATCCTCCTTCCGCAAGCACTCATCGAGGCGCATCTGACACCAAACCCATTCCAACATGGACAGTCGACGCGGCTCCTCTTCTCGCGCCCCCAGCCCTAAGCCAGGAGATTGGAGGAGATGCTCAGTCCCGCACAGCGAGTTAGTGACGCTCCAAGCAGAGGGATATCTTCCCCCGGCCTTCATGGTTCCGGTTCGAGCCGGACTGGCCACCTACAAAGGCGGGAAGCAGGCGGAGAGCATCCCCAATCCCTCCAAAGGAGAGCGGGTGTGCTTCATCTCCTACTTAATAAGGGGACTTGGATTTCCTATACATCCGTTTCTCCGGGGGCTCCTGGAGTTCTACGAACTCTAGCTTCATCACCTTACACCTGCCTCCATTTTGCACATCGCAGGCTTCGTAGCTCTGTGTGAGCTGTTCTTGGGCATTGAGCCCCATTTTGCACTGTGGAAGAGGCTGTTTTGCCTCGTACCCCGCTCTCACGAGGGGTCGATATATTAAGTGGGCGGAGCCGAAATATGGCGCATCGCCGGGACCGGATACCTGCCCGGGACCCCAAAGAAGAGGGCCGAAGATTGGCCTTCGGAGTGGTTTTACATGGAGGACGCTCCGCTGCCGGATCCAGTCCGGATCGGCCTTCCGGAGTTCAGCAACGCTCCCCTGAAGAAACGCCTAAGTTGGCGCCCACGGAGCCCTCGACGAGAAGATGATAGTAGCGTCCATTACTTGATGGGCCGGATACGGCTGCTAGCCCATTCCAGACTAACCATGATCGGAGTCATGGCCACATGCATTATGTGTGGGGTGCAGCCGCTCCAATATAGGGGCCACCCCATGTGGGACTTCAACGGAGACGACAACGCCACCCGTCACGGCCGCAAGGGACCTGGCTCGGTCGACGATCTGGTGAAGATCCTGTCCGGCTTGTACAAGGGGGAGAAGGAGGACTTCCTCCGCACGAATCCTTTGAACGGATTTTCCATGAACAACCCTTGGAGCTGGGTAAGCGGTCGCATGCATATCTGAACCGCGCCTTTAAAGGCAATTGTCTTATTGTATGATTTTGACACAGGAACTGCGTCGGGATGTGGAGGGCATAAAAAGCCCAGCCCCACAACCCGAAGACCCAGAAAGGTCCCTTGATCCGGCCTCCGAAGAGGATCCGGACTTAGCGGTGGAACTGATCGACGGGGTGTACCACCAGCTCAGCATAGATAATGCTTTAGTCGCCATTATGGCTGACTACCCCTGTTTGTGTCCGGCTTCCTCGGTGAGTACGACCGAAGTCCTAGCGTCGTTACTTCTTTAATGCTTAGTTCTGACCACCGTGCACCAATGGTGTTCGACAGGAAGCGCCTTTACGGCAGGAAGTCGAGCCCGCGGCGACCGGCCAACAAGGGTCAGTCCGGCCCAGCAGGCGGAAGAGGAGTGCGACGCGAACTGAAACATCGCCGCAACGGTACGGAGCACCGCTATTTTTTAAGGGAAGGATTCCCAGGAGGTATATTAATGCTCATAACTTTTCCAGAAAGAGCGCTCGCTGGATAGTGTCCGGAGAGGTTGCCAATCAAGCCTCCGCCAGCCATGCTCCAATGCATGGCCCGGAAGGGGAGGCGAATACAAGGCATGAGTCGAACGCTCCTATGACGGAGGATGCCGACAAGCTGTCCGCCACCAGGTCTGAGGTGGAGAGCGCCATGAATCACAGGCGTCGCCGGACAGTTCTTCATGATGCGTGTTTCTCCCCGGAGGCGTTAAATGCCTTTGATGCGGAACACGCGCACCTCCGTGCCGCTCAAGATGGGTTAACCAGAGCCACGGAGCAGTATGTGAAAGACATACGTGTAAGTAATTTTAATAGTTATATATGCCAGTAGCCCCCGAGACTAAAGATGGTTAAAATAACTGATTTAAGGATCAATTTTTATGCAGGATCTTACGGGGAAGAATACCCATCTGTCCCAGGAGCTCCAAGAGTGCAAGGCCCAACTTGAGGCTGCACTGGCCGCCACAGGGGGAGCCACAGAGACCCCCGCTGGTAATACGTACTTTGAAAAGATAATTAATTAACAAAGTGCGGCGTGAATCTGACAATAATATTGCAGAGGGCGCCGGACTAGATCCGGACAAGCAACAGCTACTGCGTCAGCTAAAGGCTGGCGAGAGGGTGCTTATGAAGGTGCAGCAGGAGAGAAACAAGCTCCAAGATGCCCACACCCAGCTAGGAGAAGAGCTGAAAGGTGTTCGGGCCCAGCTGTCTGGCTCCTTGAAGGAGAATCAGCGACTTCGTCGCGGCATTTATAGTAAGTGCTTGAGCAAATTCCTTTGAAAAGAAGAATTCGGCGAGGAAGTCGTTTGACAGAAATATGTCTGTAGGTGTGCTCACAGGTCGCCCTGCGGAGGAAATGCCTGGGTCAACAGGTGACCAACTTCCCGAGTTGGCGGACGTGTTCGGCAGGCGATGAGTGGCGTCGTTCAGGCTTTATGGCCATCCGTCTCCCCACCCGAGGGCCTTGGTGAGCTTGCTGAGAAGCTCCAGGGAGCACGGCGACGCCTTTGTTTGTGAAAGATATCAGCCTGCCGTCAGGGCGCCAGGGAGGCCTGGGCCATGGTGAAGACGCGCTACCCGAAGGATGACCCAAACCACATGGCCGAGGTTGGACCTGCGGGGCCTGATGGGAAGGAGATCCCTGTGAGCTTGATGTATGGCCAAGTAGAACTGGCCACGAAATACTCCCAACAGGACTGTAAATTAGACAGCCTATTAGATGGGATTGAGGAGGAGTACAATCAGTCGGTTTGACGATGTAATTTGAAATGACATGTAAGATGCCTTCTAGCCGGATTGTAGATCGTTTGTCTTTGCGGACCGTTTCGCTTCAACCTCGGGACCCAACAGTCCGGAGTGTGTCCGAATACCCCTACGGTTATAAAAGAACCGGGGCATGCATGGAGACAAGGCGTCGGGGTCATAATTGCTTTATCAGACAAGTGCCCAACTAGTTATGTTATATTACATGGTTAGTAAGAAACATCTTCCAGGGAGAATAGTTCCGTTAAGGGTTCCTTTCCCTGGGAGGCATGCCCTAAGGTGCAATGCCGGACTGTGAAAATAGCAGAAAAAGCATCTGGGGGCTTATAAATAAGTAAGTAATAAATCATCTTTCAAGTCACCGACCGAATATTCTCTTAAGAACGCTAGCTTTCGGCTTCACCCAGTCTGAGGTACACATCCGGCTGACCCGGCAGTAACAATCGCAGAGGTGCTCCCTTTACCTCCTAGCCGAACAATCGGGAACGTAGGGGTAAGCACAAGAGCCAGGCAACCCAGCTTGGCAAAACTTAAGTCATATCGATGCATATAATTGTGAATAAAAGGTACATGCAGAAGTATGACACATGTATTGGGCGTGAAGCCCATATTAATAAGCTTCTGGTAAAGAAGCCCCAAGGTATAATGAGTGCTAGGAGCACATCAAGTGTGTGCGAACAAAGCGCAAATCAGCCTATAAAAGGTATTGAAAAGAAAAAAGTGGGAAGAAGGAGGGGGACAAGAGATAGTAAAAAATATAAAAAGGTGGACGGGGGAGTGAGACGAACTCTGAGTCCGGTGTTTAGGCATAGAATCTTCGGAGACGGGCTGCGTTCCATGGGTTTGGCTCGAGTCGGTTGTCAGATGCTTTACGTAGACGGTATGCTCCGCCGGTCAGGACTTGGTCGATGATGAAGGGACCTTCCCACTTGGGCTTAAGTTTGTCCTTTTTCTTGTCCGGCAGGCGTAGAACGAGTTCGTCGACATTGTAAGTTTTGGCCCGTACTTCTCTGCTTTGATATCTTTGAGCCTGCTGCTGATAGAATGCGGAACGAGCCTTTGCCATGTCCCGCTCCTCCTCTAAGGCGTCCAAACTGTCCTGCCGATCCAACTCGGCTTCTCTTTCTTCGTACATGCGCACACGAGGTGAGTCATGAATTATATCGCAAGGCAGAACTGCCTCTGCGCCATACACCATGAAAAATGGTGTGTATCCAGTAGTTCGGTTTGGCGTGGTCCGCAGCCCCCAGAGTACGGAGTCGAGCTCCTCTACCCAGTGCGTGTTAGATTCCTTGAGGGACCGCACTAGTCTGGGTTTGATGCCGCTCATGATGAGACCATTTGCTCGCTCGACTGGACCGTTAGTTTGTGGGTGATAGACTGAAGTGTAATCGAGCTTGATGCCCATGTTTTTGCACCAGAGTTTAACCTCGTCAGCAGTGAAGTTTGTGCCGTTATCAGTGATGATGCTGTGGGGGACGCCAAAACGGTGTACTACCCCGGATAGGAAGTCTATCACCGGTCCGGATTCTGCCGTTTTAACCGGCTTGGCCTCAATCCATTTGGTGAATTTGTCCACCATGACCAATAAGTATTTGTGCTTGTGGGTTCCCCCTTTAAGGGGTCCAACCATGTCAAGCCCCTAGACCGCGAACGGCCAGGTAATGGGTATAGTTTTGAGGGCGGTGGGTGGCATGTGGCTCTGATTAGCAAAGAGCTGGCAACCGACGCATCGTTGGACTAAGTCCTGAGCATCTGCCCGGGCTGTCGGCCAATAAAATCCTGTATGGAAGGCCTTGCCTACAAGTGTCCGGGCTGCAGCGTGGTGCCCTCCTAGTCCGGCGGGAATTTCAGCCAGGAGATTCTGCCCCTCCTCTTCGGAGATACACCTTTGAAGGACTCCGGTTGTGCTTTTCTTGTAAAGTTCTCCCTCATGGACCTTGTAGGCTTTAGATCACCGAACTATGCAGCGGGCCTCATTTTGGTCCTCGGGAAGTTCCTGCCGAATTAAGTAGGCTAGGAATGGTTCAGTCCACGGGGCAATTACTGCCATTATTTCGTGAGCTGAAGGTGTTATTTCGTTGGCTAAGCCGCCGATTATGTCAGAATTGTCTGAGTTCGGTGATGCAGCTGGCTCTGGATTGTTATTTCCGGACTCCTCTTCCCATAACACGGATGGCTTGAAGAGTCGTTCCAGGAAGATGTTTGGAGGGACGGCGTCTCATTTCGCGCTGATGCGTGCTAACATGTCTGCTGCCTGGTTATTATCCCGGGCTACATGGTGGAATTTGAGTCCTTCGAACCGAGCTGACATTTTTAGGACGGCGTTGCGGTAAGCTGCCATTTTTGGATCTTTGGCATCAAAGTCTCCATTTACTTGGGATATTGCGAGGTTTGAATCCCCGCGCACCTCTAGGTGTTGAATGCCCATGGAGATTGCCATCCGGAGGCCATGTAGAAGGGCCTCGTATTCGGCTGCGTTATTGGAGTCCATGTACATTATTTGAAGTACGTATTGGATTGTGTCTCCAGTTGGGGACGTCAGGACGATGCCAGCCCCCAAGCCAGCCAACATTTTGGATCCGTCGAAATGCATGATCCAATTGGAGTATGCGCCGTACTCTTTAGGGAGTTCGGCTTTGGTCCATTCGACGACGAAGTCGGCCAGAACCTGCGACTTTATAGCTCGCCGTGGTTTATAGGTTATGTCAAATGGTAAGAGCTCAATAGCCCATTTTGCAATCATGCCCGTTGCGTCACGATTGTTTATAATATCATTGAGAGGTACTTCGGAGGCCACTGTTATGGAACACTCTTGAAAGTAGTGTCGCAGCTTCCGGGATGCCATGAACACCGCATATGCTATCTTTTGATAATGTGGGTATCGGGACTTGCATGGAGTTAGAACAGTGGATACATAGTACACTGGTTTTTGAAGAGGGAATCTGTGCCCTTCTGTCTCTCGCTCGACAACGAGTACCGCGCTGACAACTTGATGTGTTGCTGCGATATATAATAACATAGGTTCGCCCAGGTTGGGCGCGGCCAGGACCGGATTTGTTGCCAGTATGGCCTTTATTTCTTCGAGTCTGGCTGTGGCAGCATCCGTCCATTCGAAATGTTCGATGCGCCGGAGGAGGCGGTAGAGGGGCAGAGCCTTTTCTCCCAAACGGGAGATGAAGCGACTTAAGGCCGCTACGCATCCGGTTAGTTTTTGTATTTGCTTGAGGTCTTTTGGAATATCCAATTGTGACAGAGCTCGGATTTTGGCCGGGTTTGCTTCAATTCCTCTGCCGGATACGATGAAGCCCAAGAGCTTTCCGGCTGGTACGCTGAAGACGCATTTTTCCGGATTGAGCTTAATGTCATATGCTTGGAGGTTGTCGAATGTCACCCTCAAGTCTTCTACTAGAGTTTCTACATGTTTGGTCTTGACGACCACATCGTCTACGTATGCCTCTACTATTTTGCCTATCAGGGTAGCCAGACTTATTTGAATCATGCGCTGACATGTTGCGCCGGCGTTTTTGATTCCGAAGGGCATTGTGTTGAAGCAGAATGGCCCATATGGAGTAATGAATGCCGTTGCGGTCTGGTCTTTCTCCGCCATCTTGATTTGATGGTATCCGTAGTATGCATCGAGGAAGCACAATGAATCGTGCCCTGCGGTAGCATCGATGATTTGGTCGATGCGAGGGAGGGGGAAAGGGTCCTTTGGGTAGGCCTTGTTAAGGTCTTTAAAATTGACGCAGAGGCGCCAGGATTTGTCCTTTTTTGGTACCATTACTAGATTGGCTAGCCAATCCGGATGTTTTATATCTCTGATGAATCCGGCTTCTAAGAGTTTGGCTAGCTCCTCTCCCATTGCCTGTCTTTTGGGTCCGGAAAATCGCCGAAGAGCTTGTTTGACCGGCTTGAATCCTTTTAGGATGTTTAGGCTGTGCTCTGCCAGCCTGCGTGGGATTCCTGGCATGTCTGAAGGGTGCCAGGCAAAAATGTCCCAATTTTCCCGAAGGAATTCTCGTAGTGCGGCTTCGACATCAGGACTTAATTGTGCACCAATGGAGGCCGTCTTTGTGGGGTCCGTTGGATGGACCTGAAATTTGACTATTTCGTCTGCTGGTTTAAAAGAGGTGGACTTGGACCTCTTATCGAGTATCACATCGTCCCTATCCACCGTGGAGCGCAGCGTAGTTAGTTCCTCTGCCGCTAGGGCTTCGGACAATGCCTCTAGGGCCAGTGCGGCTGTTTTATTTTCAGCGCGGAGTGCTGTATCTGGATCACTGGCAAGAGTGATTATCCCATTGGGTCCGGGCATTTTGAGCTTCATGTACCCGTACTGGGGTATAGCTTGGAAGATTGTGAATGCCTCTTGCCCTAACAAAGCGTGATATCCGCTGCCGAATGGGGCCACTTGGAACGTGACCTCCTCGGACCTGTAATTGTCCGGTGAGCCGAACACTACATCTAGTGTGATTTTTCCTGTGTAGCGTACTTCTCGACTAGGGATTATCCCTCTGAAGGTTGTGCTGCTTCGCTCGATGCGGCTCCAGTCAATATCCATTTTTTGAAGGGTTTCCTCGTAGATGAGGTTTAATCCGCTGCCGCCATCCATGAGTATCTTGGTAAGGTGAAAGCCGTCCACTATCGGACTGAGGACCAATGCGGCTGGTGCTCTAGCTATTCGGAATTTAGGTTCGTCGCTGGCGTTGAAGGTGATAGCCGTGTCACTCCATGGATTTGCTGTTGCTACTTGGTAGACTTCGGCGAGGCCGCGGATTGTTCGTTTTCGCATGTTATTTGATGCGAAAGTCTCGAAGACTGTTAATACCGTACCGATACTGCTGGGCTGTTTTCCCGGGGCTAAAAAGCCTTCGCCACTTTTGGCCACCTGCCGTAGTATCCAACATGCTCGAAGGTTGTGTGTTGGAGTGGCGCCCTCCGTACTATGGATTTTGCAGGGTCCGTTGAGCCAGCCCTCCAGTATGGTTCCATGCCCTTTAGGGGGTCTTTGCTTTTTGGTTTTTAACCCAGGTGCTTGAGTATGGCGCACCCTTTTACTTCGGACTAGGGTTGTGGTCAAGGCCGGACTGTCCCAAAACCTAGTTTCGGTGTTCCTGGCACTCTCTACCGCACAGTATTTTTGTACGATAGTCGCTAGGTCGATGGAGCGTGTAACTTTGCGACGACTTATGGCGTTCATGATTCCCTTGTCGTGCAATTGTTGCAGAAAATTGAAATCGCGCTTTCTTCGCAGCAGTCCTTTATCATATTCATAACCAGTAGGAATCTGGCCCAGTAATGATGTACTGTTTCATCGGGCTCTTGCCGTATTCGAGATAGATCGCTTATGTTTGGGTGGGCGGGTGGAATCAAGTTCGGAACCCCGCCCGATCTGAGGCTCAAAGGCCAGGAAGTTTCCGGATTTGGAAGCTTGACTTGCCGGATGCTTTCCAACGAATCTAGTCTGATGCCTGACTCTAAGTTCAGTATTTGATTAGCGTCCGTCCCTTCGCGGGAATCCGGCTTGGAGGGATCGGGAATCCGGACATAGTTGGTTTTCAACATAGAAGAAGGGTTGCCGCACTGTTCCTCTACCACGACAACGTGGTGGGTGGCCTGAGGAGAGTTAATCTCTCTCAGATCGGGTTTAAGCCCAATCTGATCGTAGTCTGTAGCGACTCCCAGGGCGGCGATGCGATCCAAGAGCTCGTTTACAGAGGAGAGCTCAATCGGATCTAACTGCTCGGCGAATTCCGGGCTGACGTGAAGATCGCTTTTGATGACCTGAGAGGTCATCGTCGGAGCGGCGGCCGAACAGGCGGTCATAAGAAAACCACCTAGCCGGACCGTTTGGCCGGCGGCCAAAGCTCTCTTGATGACGGTGCCGTCTTTAAAGACGGGAGAAGGCATCCTTCCTGATCGCGATGGCACAGAGGAACTCTCAATGAAAGCACCAATGTCGGTGTCAAAACCGGCGGATCTCGGGTAGGGGGTCCCGAACTGTGCGTCTAGGCGGATGGTAACATGAGACGAGGGACACGATGTTTTTACCCAGGTTCGGGCCCTCTTGATGGAGGTAAAACCCTACGTCCTGCTTGATAAATATTGATGATGTGGGTTACAAGAGTAGATCTACCACGAGATCAAGGAGGCTAAACCCTAGAAGCTAGCCTATGGTATGATTGTTGTTCGTCCTATGGACTAAGGCCATCCGGTTTATATAGACAGCGGAGAGGGCTAGGGTTACACAGAGTCGGTCACAAAGGTAGGAGATCTACATATCCGTATCGCCAAGCTTGCCTTCCACGCCAAGGAAAGTCCCATCCGAACACGGGACGGAGTCTTCAATCTTCTATCTTCATAGTCTTGGAGTCCGGCCGATGATGATAGTTCGGCTATCCGGACACCCCCTAGTCCGGAACTCCCTCACTCTCACTTTCACTTTCCTTTTAAAAAAGTTTTAGGTTCCCCTCTTTATTTTTATTTTTTTGTTTTTAAACTATATAAAAGCACTCAACAGAAATAAATGACTCTCTAAAACTTCCAGGTTGTCTCCCTGGTAGCGCTTTCTTTAAAACCATTAAGCTAGGCATATAGTGCTCAAGTAATGGATCCACCCGGATCCCAAGGTATATCAAAGCCAATTTTAATTAACAATGATTTGTGATTCAGTAGTGAGCACAAAGTAACATATCATGCAACAATGAAGTCTAACTCTCTTCCTATGCATCGGCATGTCATAAAAGAACAATTCATGCACACCAAATAAAGGCCAACGCATAGTATAAGCAGTTTCTTGCAATTTTATCATATTGGAAACATAGAGAGGTGGAGATATAGTTCCTCTCTCATAATAATTGCAAGTAGGAGCAGCAAGCACATGCATATCACATTCATCAAAATTATCATGTGCAATGGTAAAAGGCAACCCATCAATATAATCCTTAATAAGCACAAACTTCTCCGATATAGTGTAGTTGGGAGAATTCAAAAAGATAATAGGACTATCATGCGTGGGTGCAATAGCAACAATTTCATGTTTAACATAAGGAACTATAGCAAGTTCATCTCCATAAGCATAATTCATATTGTCATCTTGGTCACAAGCATAGCAAGCATCATCAAAAAGGGGTATTTCAAGAGAATCAACGGGATCATAATAATCATCATAGCAATCATCCTTCGGTAAGCATGAAGGGGAATTAAACAATGAGTTACTCTCATTAGAAGGTGGGCATGGGTAGCTAATCCGCTCTTCCTCCTTTTGTTCTTCGCTCTCCTCATCATCTTTTTCATCCAATGAACTCACAGTTTCATCAATTTCTTCTTCCATAGCTTGCTGCAAAATATTAGTCTCTTCTTAGGCAGCAGAGACTTCCTCAATATATTGTTTAACATAGGCATTAGAAGCATAATTATCATAAAAATATTTAAATATGGCAAAATTTTCAGATTTGTAAAGAGTAGCATCATACTTTTCAATCAAAGAAGCAATTTCATAAGCACCCTTAAAAGCAACAAATTCTTCAATTTGTTGGACATCATAGTAGTTATAAACACCCTTAGCATATGAAGATACGATTCCATTATCACTAAACTCACATTGGTAGGCAAGGTGTTTCTTAGGGTTTTCAGGACAACAAGTAACATCATATATTTCACACAAATTCCAAGCATAGCATTGCAAACGATGAATTTGATCCAGTAAAAGTTTCCCCTTTTCAGATATACGGTGTCGCACATAACAAGCATGCTCATCTAAAGATTTTCCCTCAACTAAGCTAGTGGGGGTTTCAGCACGAGCACAAAGGGATCGAAGATGATCCAAGTAAAAGCTTCAGGAGTGTGATAGATTTTGAGTGGTTCTTCAACCATTGCTTTAGTAGGTACAACTATTTTTTTTGGTATTTTGCGTTTCCTACCCATAACTAAAGATAGAAAACAACTTAGAACAGCAAATCAAAATTACTTAGTGATAAAGCAAACAAGCACACACGAGAATATTCACCCCACGCTATGACTCCCCGGCAACGGCGCTAGAAAAAAGTCTTGATAACCCACAAGTATAGGGGATCAATTGTAGCCTCTTTCGATAAGTAAGAGTGTCGAACCCAACGAGGAGCTAAAGGTAGAACAAATATTCACTCAAGTTCTATCGACCACCGGTACAACTCTACGCATGCTTAACATTCACTTTACCTAAAACAAGTATGAAACTAGAAGGACTTTGTAGGTGTTGTTGGATAGGTTTGCAAGATAATAAAGAGCACGTAAATATAAACTAGGGGCTGTTTAGATAAAGATGCAATAAAATAAATATAGCGAGTGTGGAGAAGTGGTGGTAGGAGTTGTGAAGTTGTCCCTAAGCAATTGACTACTTTACTAGACCGATAACAAGTTTTATGTGGGAGAGGCATAAGCTAACATACTTTCTCTTCTTGGATCATATGCACTTATGATTGGAACTCTAGCAAGCATCCGCAACTACTAAAGATCATTAAGGTAAAACCCAACCATAGCATTAAACCATCAAGTCCCCTTTATCCCATACGCCACAACCCCCTTACTCGGGTTTATGCTTCTGTCACTCAAGCAACCCACTATAAGCGAATCATGAATGTATTGCAACACCCTATAGCGGGAATCCCTCACGCTTGCGCGACACAGAGGGCACAATAGGACAGCAACATAAGCACAAGCAAATTAAACCAATCATAGCAATTCATCAATCATCGACAGGACAATAAAAATCTACTCAGACATCATAGGATGGCAACAAATCATTGGATAATAATATGAAGCATAAAGCAGCATGTTCAAGTAGAGGGTACAGCGGGTTGCGGGAGAGTGGAACGATGAATATAGATGGGGGAAGGTGATGGAGATGTTGGTGAAGATGATGGAGGTGTTGGTGTAGATCGTGGTGATGATGATGGCCCCCGGCGGTGTTCCGGCGCCAGCTGAAGCAAGGGGGAGAGAGCCCCCCTTCTTCTTCTTCTTCCTTGACCTTCTCCCTAGATGGGAGAAGGGTTTTCCCTCTGGTCCTTGGCTCCCATGGCATGGGAGGGGCAAGAGCCCCTCCGAGATTGGGTCTATCTCTCTGACTCTCTCTGTTTCTGTGCTCCCAGATCCTGCCCTGGCACCGTTTCTTTTATATCTGGAGATCCGTAACTCCGATTGGATTGAAACCTTCGCCCAGATATTTTTCCAAAAATTAGCTTTCTTGCGGCCAAAGAAGGGCGTCAACTGCCTTACGAGGGGCCCACGAGGGTCAGGGGCGCGCCTAGTGAAAGTGGGCGCACGGGCCACCCTTGTGGCCACCTCGGGCACCGCCTCGCGTTGATTTTACTTCCCAAAAATCATAAATATTCCAAAAATAAGCTCCATCCGTTTTTATCCCGTTTGGACTCTGTTTGATATTGGGTTTCTGCGAAACATAAAACATGCAACAAACAGGAACTAGCACTGGGCACTGGATCAATATGTTAGTCCCAAAAATAATATAAAAAGTTGCCCAAAGTATATGAAAGTCGTAGAATATTGGTACGGAAAAATCAAAAATTATATATACGACGAAGACGTATCACCCTCCTCTGGGACAAGGGTTCGCACCCCTTGTAACACACACACCCATATTCCAATCGACCACCTCGGGGCACCGAGACATAGGGATTTTACCTCCTCTGAGAGGGGCCTGAACTCGTCAACTCGTGTGTACAACCTCGCCATAGCTAGGGCCTCGCCTCCTCATACGTACCCCCTATTCTTACTATTAGACTTAGTACCATGACAGTCAAGTCTGATGCTTCGCCAAAAAAGTTGTCAGTAAAAGACACTGTTCTTATTTTTTACATATCCCGCCTTCACGGCTAAGGGTTGTATTCGTTATGAAAAGCCGGATATGATTCTTTTACGGAGGAAAGATGAGTTGTACTATTTGCGGAACCCACCTTGCAATGCCAAAGACAAACCTGGATGCCGAACACATCATCATTGAAGACTGGTTCAGGGCTACTGTGGGAGTCCTGGACTAGGGGGTCCTCGGGCGTCCGGTCTATTGATATAGGCCAGACTGATGGGCCCTCAAGATACAAGACAGAAGATCACCCCTCATGTCCAGTAGGGACTCTCGTATGCGTGGATGGCAAGTATAAGTGTCTTGATATGTTATTTCCTTTCTGTTAAACCGACTTTGTACAAACCTAAGCCCTTCCAATGTCTATATAAACCGGAGGGTTAGATCGGAGGCAGGATCACAACATTGCTAGGCTAACCGAGCTAGGGTTTAGCCATTACGATCTTGAGGTAAACCAACTCTTGTAATCTTCATACCCTTTGAATATAATCAAGTAGGAGTAGGGTTTTACCTCCATTAAGAGGGCCCGAACCTGGGTAAACATTGTGTCCTTTGTCCATTTGTTACCATCGATCCCTAGACGTGCAGCTTGGGACCCCCTACCCGAGATCGGCCGGTTTTGGCACCGACATCGGGGGCCGTAGGTTTCACTAGTGGCTTCTCTCGAGAAAAATAGCAAACGGTTGATAAAAAAATTACTGTTGGGCAATTGATAGAACTTCAAATACTCGTGACGATATCCAGGCAATGATCATTATATAGGCATCAAGTCCAAGATTAGTAGACCGACTCCTGCCTGCATCTACTACTATTACTCCACACATCGACCACTATCCAGCATGCATCTAGTGTATTAATTTCATGGAAAAAGGGAGTAATGCAATAAGAACGACGACATGATGTAGACAAGATCTATTTATGTAGAAATAGACCCCATCTTATTATCCTTAATAGCAATGATACATACCTGTCGGTTCCCCTTCTGTCACTAGGATCAAGCACCGTGAGATTGAACCCATCACAAAGCACCTCTTCCCATTGCAAGATAAATAGATCAAGTTGGCCAAACAAAACCCAAATATCAGAGAAAAAATACGAGTCTATAAGCAATCATGCATATAAGAGATCAAAGAAGACTCAAATAACTTTCATGGATAAAAACATAGATCTGATCATAAAATCAAAGTTCATCGGATCCCAACAAACACACCGCAAAAAGAGTTACATCATATGGATCTGTAAGAGACCATTGTCTTGAGAATCAAAAGAGAGAGATGAAACCATCTAGCTACTAACTATGGACCCGTAGGTCTACAATGAACTACTCACGCATCATCCGAGAGGCACCAATGAGGATGATGAACCCCTCCATGATGGTGTCTAGATTGGATCTGGTGTTTCTGGAACTTGCAGCGGCTGGAATTGATTTTCGTCGACTCCCCTAGGGTTTTTGGAATATTGGGGTATTTATAGAGCAAAGAGGCGGTGCAGGAGGCCACCGAGGTGGGCATAACCCCCTAGGCGCGCCTGGGCCCCCAGGCGCGCCCTGGTGGGTTGTGCCCCCTTGGGGCACCCCTCTGGTACTTCTTCGACCCATATTGTGTCTTCTGTCCAGAAAAAATCCACAAAAAGTTTCGCTGCATTTGGACTCTG
This sequence comes from Triticum dicoccoides, assembly GCF_002162155.2. Taxonomy (NCBI): domain Eukaryota; kingdom Viridiplantae; phylum Streptophyta; class Magnoliopsida; order Poales; family Poaceae; genus Triticum; species Triticum dicoccoides. The sequence continues at coordinate 184,739,443 of NC_041383.1, read as the reverse complement.
TTTGGTATCGGTTTCCTGCGATGTAAAAAATAAGCAGAAAACAACTGGCACTGGGCACTATGTCAATAGGTTAGTACCAAAAATTGATATAAAATGACAATAAAATGATTGTAAAGCATCCATGAATGATAATATAACAACACAGAACAATCAAAAATTATAGATACGTTGGAGACGTATCAAGAACATAAGATGAAATTGTTGTAGGGTACGAAACCACCTCAAAGTTATCTTTTCTGATCAATATATTGAGCCATCCCTATAAGTGTCACAAACAACTAGTTCATACTAAAGTAACACCATATGATACACATCAACCAACTCTAATGTCACCTAGATACTCCAATGTCACAACAAGTATCCATGAGTTGATCATTCGATATGCATCAAACATCTTCAGATTCATAATATTCACTCCAACACAAAGAACGTCAAAGAGTGCACCAAGATTTCTACTGGAGAAAGTAGGAAGAAAATGTGCATCAACCCCTATGCATAGGTTACTCTAATGTCACCTCAGGAATCCGTGAGTTGAGTGCCCAAACATACATTAAGTGAATCAATATAATACCCCATTATCACCATGGTATTCATATGCAAGACATACATCAAGTGTTCCCAAATCCAACAAGTATTCAATCCGATAATAGTGAAACCTCAAAGGTAAAAACTCAATTCATCACAACAAGATAGAGAGGGAGAAACATCATATGATCCAACTATATTAACAAAGCTCGTGGTACATAAAGATCGTGCCAAATCAAGAACATGAGAGAGAGAGAGAGAGAGAGAGACAGAGAGAGAGAGAGAGAGATCAAACACATAACTACTGGTACATACCCTCAGCCCCGATGGTGAACTACTCCCTCCTCATCATGGTGGCCACCGAGATGATGAAGGTGTCCTACGATGAGTATTTCCCCCCCCCGGTAGGGTGCCAGAACAGGGCTCTAGATGAGATCGCTTTGGTACAGAGGCATGCGGCGGCGGAGCGAAAGTTCTATGTTTCTTTCTGGGGTTTTTGGTATTTATAGGAATTTTTTTGTGTCGGTCTCACGTTAAGGGGGCACACGAGGGAGCGACAAGCCTGCGCCTAGCAGGCTTGTGGCTTCCTCGTAAGGCTTTTGGTCCTTCTCGAAGCTTCAGGGGGTCTCTTTTGATCCACGAAAAATCACCGTAAATTTTTAGCCCATTTTGAGAAATTTTATTTCTGCACAAAAAATGACACCACGGTAGTTCTGCTAAAAATAGCGCTAGTCCAGGTTAGTTCTAATCAAATCATACCAAAACTATAAAATTGTTGTAAACATGGCATGAATACTTCATAAATTATAGATATGTTGGAGACGTATCGGCATCCCCAAGCTTAATTCATGCTCGTCCTCGAGTAGGTAAATGATAAAATAAATAATTTGTGAAGTGTGAATGCTAGCATAGTGCATAAGTTTGATCAATGATAATTTCAATCACTTTTCCTAGCATCATAACAACAACTTTTTCTCATAAAACTCATCATGATAAAGTAGCAATCAATTCACATGTTGTGGTCGAAACAATGCATTCTCTTGAAACTTAACAACATATATTCTTAGTCACCAAACAATTGCAATTTAACTTATCAACAAAGTCTAAGTAAGAGCTCCACATACTCAATTATCATATAGTCTTCTATGATTGATAGTACTCAAAGCATATTTTTAGAACAAATGGCATCCATCGAACACAGAAAAATATAGGGGCTTAGTGTTTCGCCTCCCAACTCATTTATCATAGAAATAATTGTTAACAATAATAAATCATGATCAAATATATTTGAATGGCCATATGTGCCTAGATCTTTACCCACCACATGATGCTTGCCAACTAAAGATAGGTTGGAATAAGAAGAAATACTATTGAATCTTGCATGAAAGTAAAAACTAAAAAGTAAAAGATAGGCCCTTCACAGAGCGAAGCATGGATTTGCAGAGGGGCCAGAGCTCATTGCTTAAAATAGAGATGAATACAATTTTGAGAGGCATGCCTTTCCTATCAATGTAACGACCGAGAGTTCTCAATATCTTCCATGCTAAACACATATTGTTGGTTCGCAAGAAGAAAGGTAAAGTTTACTCCCTCTCAACCATTCAAACACAAGCCATGGCTAGCCAAATCCTCGAGTGCCCTCCATACAATCAACTCTCCAGGGAGTTTGTTTCATTTTTTTCGTATTGATCATGGGACTGGGCATCCCAATTACTAGCCTCTCTCATGCAATGACAAGTGAATAAACACCCATCGTGATAATAACCCGCTTAGCATGGAAGATACTGATCACCCCCTGCCACTCCATGAGTGGTACGGGCACACAAAACAGATGCTTATTTGAATGATTAGAGGTGGCACATGCAAATTTATTTGGAACGGTAGAGTAATACCATATATAGGTAGGTATGGCGGACACTCATGGAAGAAACTTGGCTCAAGGATTTTGGATGCACAAGCAGTATTCTTGCTTAGTACAAAAGTTTGGCTAGCAAAAGATTCTAAACAAGCACCACATGTTAGAGGATCCATAACAATATAACTTGTATGCAAATATACACAACCATAACTCATTATGTTGTCTTCCTTGTCCAACTTCAACCAATTTGCTCGAGTGAAAATAATGAATGGGTATTCACAATCAAAAAAGATGTCCAAGATAATATATTTATATGTGAAAGTTCTCTTCCTTATACTAATCATTCATGAATTGCTTGTATGACCAATATGGTGATTTTCAAACTTCAATAGATTTTACTTTCTAAACCCAATGTAAAAATACTACTGATCATGGTACAAGCATATGAAGCACATATAATTTTAGATTTATGATATTCAATTCATTCAACAATTTACTCATAGGATATAAGTGAAGCACGAGAGTAAATGGCAAACTACTCCAAAATGATATAAGTGAAGATCAATGAGTAGTCAAACAATTAATTAGCTATGTGAGGACTCTCTCTCATTTAATTTTTTAGATCTTAAGTATTTTATTCAAACAGCAAGCAAATATAGAAGGGCACTCCAATAATATCACATATCATGTGAATAAGTAAAAATTTAGGCTCAACCAATACTAACTGATTATTGTTGATGAAGAAAGGTGGGATGCTTACCAGGGCATACCCAAGCTTAGATGCTTGAGACTTCTTGAAATATTAACTTGAGATGGCTTGGGCATCCCCAAGCCTGAGCTTTTATGTCTCCTTAATTCCTTTGATATCACGGTTTCCCTAAATCTCAAAAACTTCATCCACACAAAACTCAACAAGAACTCGTGAGAAAAGTTAGTATAAATCAATGCAAAACCTTATCATTCTATATTGTAGAAAATCACTAAAATTATTATTTGATATTTCATACTAAATGCCTTAGCATATTTAATACTCCTATGCTCAAATAGAATCTTTAAACAAGCAAACATATGCAAATAATGCAAACAGAAGAACAATCTATCTAAACAAGACAGTCTGTAAAGGATGAAGAAGGATCCATACTTCTTTAACTCCGAAAGTTCTGAAAAACTATCACACTGTAAAAAATATCATATCTTACTGTGTAAAAATATCAAGATTTTACCATGTTCTTACTTTCCAGAAGAATTCAGACAATAATAGAAACCTTTCCGTTTTCAAACAGCGACTCATATACTTGTAAAATAAGCATGATAAAGGCTATACTTACACTTCTATTGAAATAAAAGATAAAAAAAATTATTCTAAATAACAGAAAGCAAATCCTATTAAAATAAAATGACTCTCCAAGCAAAACATATATCGTGTGATGAATAAAAATATAGCTCCAAGTGAGGTCACCGATAATGTTGAAGACAAAAGACGGGATGCCATCAGGGGCATCCCCAAGCTTAGTTGCTTGGATCTTCCTTGAATATTACCTTGCGGTGCCTTGGGAATCCCCAAGCTTAGGGTCTTTCCACTCCTTATTCTCCTCATATCGATATCTCACTCAAAACTTGAAAACTTCAATCACACAAAACTTAACAGAACTTCGTGAGATAGGTTAGGATGATAAAGAGCAAATCATTCACTTTGATACTGTAAAGACAAGATTCATAATTGTTCTCACACAATTCCTACTGTTCTCTATCATTTCTATAACTTATATTGACCAATATAATCCATAGAAACTAGAAAAGAAGCAAACTATGCATTGAAAACAGAATATGTCAAAAATAGAACAATCGGTAATGATCTGAACAATGATCATACTTATGTAGATCCAATTCTGAAAAATTAGGACAACGTAGGAAATTTTTATATCCATCATTTGTAAAAAAAATTAGAATTTTACGCATCCCAGTGAATTATGGTAATTCCAGAACTGGGTGCAAAAGTTTCTGCTTTTGCGCAGAATCAAGTCAACTATCATCCACATTATCCCAAAGGCTTTATTTGGCACATTATTGAAACAAAAGCTATAAATCATGATTAGTATGGTAGCTTAATCATGTGGACACACAAAAATAGTAGGGGTAAATGTTGGGTTGTCTTCCAACAAGCGCTTTTTCTTTAATGTCTTTTTGTTAGGCATGATGATTTCAATGGTGCTCACATAAGAATAGTAATTGAAACTTGCAAGAGAGCATCATGAATCACATGGCAAGCACATTTAAGCCTAACCCACTTCCTATGCATAGGGATATTGTGAGGAAATAATTTTGGGGAGCAAGAATCAACTAGCATAGGAAGGCAAAACAAGCATGACTTCAAAAAATTAACACATAGAGAGCAAACTTGATATTACTGAGATATGTAGAAGTATATGTTCCTCTCTCATAATAATTTTCAGTAGCATCATGAATAAATTCAACAATATACCTATCACATAAAGCATTCTTTTCATGATCCAGAAGCATCGAAATTTTATTACTCTCCACACAAGCAAATTTATTCTTATCAATAGTAGTGGGAGCAAACTCAACAAAATAACTGTCATGAGATACTTGATCAACATAATCAATTTGAGCATTAAATCATGGTGACAAGTTTCATGGTTATCTTTATTCTTTATAACATACATGGCATCACCATAATCATCATAGATAGCAACTTTGTTGTCAAAATCAATTGAAACATCTTCAAAATAGTGGATTCATAACTAGATAAAGTCATGATCTCACCAAATCCACTTTTATTATTATAATAAGATTCAACACCCTCTAAAATAGTGGGATAATCTCTACTCTTATAAAAAACTGAGTTGGTGATGATGGTGTGCCTGCCATCTTGCAATATAGATCATCTGATCTATATTTGACGGATAGAAAGAAAACTATGACAATTTTGTAAAAAGGTATCCGCACCTCTCTCCACATTTGTAGATAAGGCCTTCCCTCGTTAATCCTTATCTCCCACAACTTCATTGTTGAGCAATTAAAAAAGGAAGCCTCTAGAACAATCTCGCATGGTGGCCGCTGCCGGCGTCGTCCATCCCCGTGCCTCCACTCAGTCCAACCACCAATCACCACCATAGCCCATCCTCCTCACCTTATCTCTCCTCTTTCTCGAGATATCATTAGTTTTTACACATGGGGTTACTCCTGCATGGGTCAATCACAATAGGTGTTTGTAAAAAAATGCATCTTGATGTTCCGTGCAATGCACGGGCGTCTTGCTAGTTATTATATAAAGTTGACACTCTTCCAAACCCACTTTCATAAATATTACAATCATCATAAATAGGAGGCATGCAATCATCATAACTATCAAAACATGGGGGGATAAAAATATCATCTTCATCAAACATAGCATCCCCAAGCTTATGGCTTTGCATATCACCAACATCATTGATATTCAAAGAATTCATACTAACAACATTGCAATTATGCTCATCATTCAAAGATTTAATGCCAAAAATTTTATTGAATTCTTCTTCTATCAATTGAGCACACATTTCCGATCCATCATTTTCAAGAAAGACATGATAAAGACGAGGAATATGAGGCAACCTCACTTCCATTTCTTTGTAGTTTTTTGTAAACCAAACTAGCTATAAAATAAGAAACTAAAAGATTTGATTGCAAGATATAAAGATATACCTTCAAGTACTCACCTCCCCGGCAATGACGCCTGGAAAGAGCTTGATGTCTACTACACAACTTATTCTTGTAGACTCGTGTTGGGCCTCCAAGCGCAGAGCTTTGTAGAACAGTAGCAATGTTCCCTCAAGTGGATGACCTAAGGTTTATCAATCTGTGGGAGGCGTAGGATGAAGATGATCTTTCTCAAACAACCCTACAATTAAATTTAAGAAAACTCTTATGTTCCCAACGCACCCAATACAATGTTAATTGTATAGGTGCACTAGTTCGGCGAAGTGATGCAACAAGTGTAGTATGGATAGTAGATATATGTTTTTGTAATCTGAAAATAAACAAACGGCAAGGTAACAAGTAGTAAAAAAAGCACAAACAATATTGCAATGCTTAGAAACAAGGCCTAGGGTTCATACTTTCACCATTGCAATCTCTCAACAATGCTAACATAATTGAATGATATAATAATCCCTCAACGTGCGACATGAAATCACTTCAAAGTTCTTATCAAGAGGAGAACATAAGATGAAATTGTTGTAGGGCACGAAACCACCTCAAAGTTGCCTTTAATGATCAATCTATTGAGCCATTCCTATAAGTGTCCAATACAACAACCCTAGAGTTTGTACTAAAATAACACCATATGATACGCATCAACCAACTCTAATGTCACCTAGATACTTCAATGACACCACAAGTATTCATGAGTTGATTATTCGATATGCATCAAACAACTTCAGATTCATAATATTCAATCCAACACAAATAACTTCAAAGGGGTCCCAAGATTTCTACCAAAGAAAGTAGGATGAAAACGTGCATCAACCCTTATGCATATATTAACCCAATGTCACCTTGGGAATCCGCGAGTTGAATGTCAAAACATACATCAAGTGAATCAATATAATACCCCATTGTTACCACGGGTATTCATATGCAAGATATACATCAAATGTTTTCAAATCCAACAAGTATTCAATCCGATAATAGTGAAACCTCAAAGGTAAAAACTCAATTCATCACAACAAGATAAAGAGGGGAAAACATCATATGATCCAACTATATTAACAAAGCACGCGGTACATCAAGATTGTGCCAAATCAAGAATACGAGAGAGAGAGAGAGAGAGAGAGAGAGAGAGAGAGAGATCAAACACATAGCTACTGGTACATACCTTCCCTCCTCACCATAATGGCCGCCGAGATGATGATGAAGATGGAATCCGGTGATGATTTCCTCCTCGGGTAGGGTGCTAGAATAAGGCTCCAGATGAGATCGCTTTGGTATAGAGGCTTGTAGCGGCAGAGAGAAGTTCTAGATTTCTTTCTGGGTTTTTTGGTATTTATAGGAATTTTTGGCGTCAGTCTCACGTCAGGGGGCCCACAAGGGAGCAACAAGCCTGCCCCACGCGCCCTAGGGGGTATATGTCGCACCTACATATGCCCAGAACCAGCATATGCAGCGGACTGAACAAGTGCAGGTTCAGAGTTCCTGAACTGAACTTGCAACGCCCTGCGTGGCGAGCCGGGCCGTAGGCCTTGTAGCGTGTGTGTGTCATGAGTGACTGGCCGGGTACCAGCTACATATTGTACTCAGACCGATGGATTGGGCAGGAAGGAAATAGAATCTAAATCGAACATTCTCTGTCTCACCTCGCTCCTCCCCTGCTCCTTTCTCTCCTTCTCCCCCAAATTCTAGATCGAAGATCCAGGGCATTACAATCTGGTATTCAGAGCCAAAAAAAAATTCCCCTGATCCATGCCGCGCCGCCGCTCTCCTATCCTCTTGATCGTCCAGTAACATCCACTGAGCCAGGTGCGAGCCGCTGCGGCAAACTCTCCCAAAATCCTGCTCGGGGTTCGGATCGATTTGGAGCGAGACGACGGCGCCGCCATCCAAACCCTCGGCGCAGACCCGCCGTGTCCTAGACGCGATGGCGGAGACCACTGACAAGCTTCAGGGCCTACTCGAGTCGGTGATTCGCCGGCTGGACGCGAGCCAGAAGACCGCGGACGAACGCCACCAGGCACAACTCTCCTACAACGACCAAGTCTTCGCCGAACTCAAGCTCTTGTCCAAGCAGATCGACCTCACGCAAGCCGATGTGGACGAGGCTCGCAAGGCTGCGCCGACCGTGGATCCCGCGGCGACCATCTCCGGCGCTGCATCTCCATCTGGCGTCACGACCACCGGGGACTCCTCCGCGCATCGTCCACCACCCCCACCACCACCACCCCCACAACCACCACCGCCACCACCGAGTCGCCCTCCGCCGCTGCCCCTCTACACCGACGGTGCAGCACAGCTTCTGTTCACCCGCCTCGTCAACCACGGGCCACCGCTGCTCACCGCACGGTCACCGCCGTCCTCGGAGCTCGACCGCCACGGCGACCACTAGATCAAGCCGCCCAAGCACGATTTCCCCCGGTTCGACGGCGAAGCCCCGCGCATCTGGCTGGACCGATGCACCACCTACTTCGAGTTGTACCGCGTCCCACAACACCACTGGGTCACCATCGCGGCGCTGTACATGGACGGCCTGGCCACAATGTGGCTCCAGGCTTATCGACAGACGCACTCGAGGGTCAATTGGCAACAATTCAGAGCTGCAGTGCAAGAGGAATTTGGCCCAGAGGAGTTCGAGGTTCAGATGCACAACTTCGTTCAGTTAAGGCAGATAGGAAGTGTTCAGGATTATCGCCATCAGTTCGAACAGCCATGTACCATTTGCTCGCTTTGGATCCGACCTTGAGCACCAAATTTTTCATCTCACATTTTCTGATCGGCCCCAAGGACGAGTTGTGCCTCGGCGTGAGATTACAAGCACCTACCAGCATCACTCGGGCCGCAGTGTTCGCGCGTATTCAAGAGGAAGAGTTGGAGAAGGAGCGCACAGCGCGTCTGCGCATCACACCTGTGGGCGACCACCACCAACTGCACCTCCAACAGCTGCTCCTCCAGCCCGCACCGCACCTGCACCACGGCAAGGGGGCGATGATTATGCACGAGAGCGCCAACTGCGTGAGTTCAGAAGAGCTAACGGCCTCTATTTTCGCTACGGGGACAAGTACTCCAGAGAGCATCAGTGCAAACGCACCGGTCAGATCCTGATGATCGAAGTGGGTGACTATGGAAAAATTCCGTCAGACGATACGATACACGCACTGCAACTGCTCGACCCATCAGCAGCTCAAGAACCAGAGTGTTGTTCACTCTCCCAACACGCCATCTCCGGGGAGGGAGCACCATCAACCATGCGTCTCCGAGCTCAAGTTGGGGATCAAGTGATGTTGTTGTCGGTCGATTCAGGCAGCACCCGCAGTTTCGTAAGTGAGTCTTTCATCTCAAGGTTGTCTGTCCAATCTGAACCCCTACCGCCTGTCTCTGTCCGGGTGGCGAACGGCCAACGCCTGCAGTGTGACAAGATCATCAGATCCTTGCCATGGGAAGTGCCCGGGCACACCTTCCACACCGATCTGCGGGTACTTCAACTGAGTGCATATGACGGGGTTCTTGGTATGGATTGGCTGTCGCAGCACAGTCCCATGAACTGCCACTGGCAGTTGAAGACGATCTCCTTCCAAGTGGGCGATAAAACTGTGCACCTCCAAGGCGTCAAAAACACAGACCTTCTTCCCATCACTGAATCAGATGCATATGAGCTCCAGCATATGGAAATCGCCAATGATATATGGACAGCGGCATTGGTGACAGTCGAACGAACTGACAAACCTGAACCAGTGCCCATACCTCCAAATATTCAGAAGCTGCTATCTGAATACAAGGACGTCTCTGCCGAGCCCTGTAAACTGCCACCCCATCGACAGTACGATCACAACATCAATTTAGAGCCCGACGGTGCACCAATCAACACTAAACCCTATCGCTACTCACCGGCACAGAAAGACGAAATAGAAAAGCAAGTACACGACATGCTGCAGTCTGCAGTGATCGCCCATAGCTCGAGCCCCTATGCTGCTCCTGTGTTGTTGGTAAGGAAAAAGGATGGAAGTTGGCGGTTTTGTGTTGATTTTCGACGGTTGAACTCAGTTACAGTCAAGAACAAGTTTCCCTTGCCCGTTGTGGATGAGCTCCTTGATGAACTGGCTGGTGCTGCATACTTCTCCAAGATCGATCTCCGTGCTGGCTACCATCAGATACGCATGCGGGAAGAGGATGAGGAAAAGACCGCCTTCAAGACGCACCACGGGCACTATCATTTTCGTGTGATGCCCTTTGGCCTGTGCAATGCTCCGGCCACGTTCCAGTGTCTGATGAACACTGTCTTCGGGCGCCACGTACGTAAGTTCATCATTATTTTTCTGGATGACATATTGGTTTTCAGTGAGGAGCTGCAGGAGCACGAGGAACATCTACGCGTGACTTTGGACCTTCTCCGCGAGCATCAGCTGTTCGCCAAGGCCTCCAAGTGCTCGTTTGCACAAACTAGCATCGAGTACTTGGGCCATATCATCTCCAAGGACGGCGTGGCAACGGACCCCAGCAAGACCAGTGCGATGAACGCATGGCCCGTTCCCACAAGCCAAATTGAGCTGCGCGTCTTCCTCGGCTTAACTGGCTACTACCGCAAGTTCGTCCCCCACTACGGCATCATGGCCAAGCCCCTGACACAGCTGCTCACCAAGAAAGGGTTTGAGTGGAACGAGAAGGCCCAGGACGCATTCGTCATGCTCAAGAAGGCGATGGTGAGCACACCCGTGCTCGCACTACCGGACTGTGCGCGCCCGTTCACCATCGAGACTGATGCCTGTGACACTGGCGTGGGCGCGGTGCTCATGCAAGATGGTCACCCCATGGCCTACCTCAGCAAGGCTTTGGGCGTGCGCAATCAGAAGCTTTCAACCTACAAAAAATAATTCTTGGCGGTGATGATGGCAATAGACAAGTGGAGACCGTATCTTCAGCGGGCGCCATTCGAGATCGTCACTGACCACAAGAGCCTCTGCGCCCTCGGCGACCAGCAATTGGTGACAGAACTACAGTGCAAGGCCATGGCGAAGATGGCCGGCCTCCAATTTACCTTCCGCTACAAGCGCGGCACCGACAACGGTGCAGCGAACGCGCTGTCGCGTGTCGGCCACCTGATGACTCTCGACGCGCTATCCCTGTGCCAACCACAGTGGCTCCAGGAGGTCGCAAACTCTTATGTGACGGACCCGGACGCCCAGGAGTTGCTAGCCAAGCTCGCCATCATCGACACCGACGACCAGGGGCGCGCCCTGCAGCAAGGCGTCATCAGACAGCGCGGGCGCCTCTGGATTGGAGCTAATTCAGCCCTGCAGACGAAGCTCATCTCGGCGCTGCACCACAACGCTGTAGGCGGCCACTCTAGAGCCACAGCAACCTACCACGGCGCCCGCAAGCTGTTCGCCTGGACCGGCATGAAGCGCGCAGTCGAAGATTTCGTGAAGCAGTGCACCGTGTGCCAGCATGCCAAGCACGAGCACATGCACCCGGCAGGCAAGCTCCAACCGCTGCCGATTCCACAAGAACCATGGCAGGAGCTGACCATGGATTTCGTCGAAGGACTGCCGAAATCGGAGGGTACGATGCTATCATGGTCGTCGTCGATCGCCTCACCAAGTATGCACATTTCGTGCCGCTTCGCCACCCCTTCACGGCAGCACAGGTCGCCCGCGCATTCTGGGAACATATCATCAAGCTTCACGGTGTGCCTCATTCCATCGTGTCCGATCGTGACAAGATCTTCACCAGCGCAATGTGGCGTGACCTACTCGCCACTGCTGGGACCAAGCTTCTGTATTCCATGGCGTACCACCCGCAGACAGACGGCCAAACCGAGCGCGTCAATCAGTGTGTGGAGATGTATCTCCAGTGTGCCGTGCACGAGACGCCCAAACAATGGCGCAAATGGCTTCCGACGGCAGAATTCTGGTATAACTCGACTCACCACTCATCTCTGAACTGCTCTCCGTTCAAGGCCTTATATGGGAGAGAACCGAATCTTGGTGGACTACCACAACTGAGCTCAGAGCTGCCAGCAGACGCCCAGGGCAAGGATCTAGACTGGGCCGCGCACACTGAGCTGCTGAGAGCTCAACTAGCTCGTGCCCAGGATCGCTTCAAGAGGCAAGCCGATCGTCACCGTGCCGAGCGCGCATTCGATGTGGGAGAACAAGTTCTGCTCAAGCTGCAACCTTATGCACAAACTTCAGTCGCCAATCACCCGTGCCGCAAGCTGGCTTATAAGTTCTTCGGACCATTCATCGTCACCGAGCGCGTGGGCATGCTAGCTTACCGGCTTCAACTTCCTCCAGACAGCCGCATCCACCCCGTGTTTCATGTGTCCCAGTTGAAGCCTTTCGTTCCTGACTATACACCAGTCTTTGCTAAGCTTCCTAAGGTACCAGATCTTGCAGCTCACGAGACAACCACTAGCAATTTTGGACCGCCGCATGATGAAGAAAGGAGACGCGCCGGTCGTCCAGCTACAGATTCAGTGAGAGAACATGCCAGCCTCAGCAGCAACCTGGGAAGATTACTCGGTGCTTCGCCAACGTTTTTCAGACGCCAGCATTTGGGCAGATGCAACCTCTCAAGGGGGGGACAATGTCGCGCCTGCATATGCCTAGAACCAGCATATGTAGCGGACTGAACAAGTGCAGGTTCAGAGTTCCTGAACTGAACCTGCAACGCCCTGCGTGGCGAGCCGGGCCGTGGGCCTTGTAACATGTGTGCGTCACGAGTGACTGGCCGGGTGCCAACTACATATTGTACTCGGACCGATGGATTGGGCAGGAAGGAAATAGAATCTAAATCGAACATTCTCTCTCTCACCTCGCTCCTCCCCTGCTCCTTTCTCTCCTTCTCCCCCAAATTCTAGATCGAAGATCCAGGGCATTACAGTATAGGGGATGACTATTGTTCTAGAGGGTATCTGTTAGAGATGCTCTTACAAGTTACTACTTACTACAACTAGGAGTAACACAGTTGGCGACCGAGGCGACCAGCTACAAGCCGGTAATAGTGGCTAGCCGCTAGTGTGCTTTCATTGCAGCTGTACGTTCCGAGTGATCCATCCATCCATGCAAAGGCATCAGCTAGCTAGCCCAGCCAGGACTTGATTGCGAACCGCCGAGACGCTACTCCTCCTCCTACTTGGCTTCGCTCTGCCGCTACAGCTGCAGCGCAGCAAACGCGTCGTCCACCTCCAGTCTTCTTCTAATACTAGTACCTGGGCATCCACGCAGCCGGCCGTGCATCTCCGGAGATGGACGGCGCGGGTGTCGGGGGTGGTGTTTGGCCGCGTGGAGACTTGAAGGCGTGATCGATGTGGGTGGACAGAGAGACGGAGCACGGGTACGGCCGCTGGCGCGCGGCGTGTGCGCGTGCGTGACAGACAGCGCCCCGAGCTGCTTTCATTTGCTTTGCTCTGCCCTGCCCGGATTGAATGCGTGGGCGCGGGGGATTTGGGGTACCGGAACGGGGAGTTAATGGCGCGGGGCGTATTTAGTGCGGCATTCACGTCGCCTTTGACGTTTTTTCCCTGGGCCGGGGATTGGTTACCGTACCGCCGTGCACTGGACAGTACCGTAGTTCCCGGGGAACGCCCTCGGATTCTACCGGAACCGCCGTGGCACGATCGTTGCCCAAACTGATGAACAAGCCAGCAACGAACACTACGCGAGCGGCTCTCTTCTTTTTCTTTTTTTTTTCTTTTCTTTTGAGAACAGGCTCTCTCATGGAGCCAGGCGAGATTGTGGGTGTTAGCACGCAATTGTGCGGGAGGCCCAGCCCGAGTCGCGGAGCAACAGTTTGTTGTTGACGCGATGTATTCTCGTACCGGCCCGATTACTGAATCCACGGCCTAATCGACTCAGTAAGGCAAGCCAGCACGAAACAACAAATGTGTTTCCTGTACCCGACTACTTTATTTTACGTTTTTTTAAAATGTAGGTAATTTTTATATAAGTTAAACCTTTTTCAAATACATGATGTACATTTTTTCAAATGTACATGATTTTGAACTTTTTTATTGCATGTTAAACATTATCCCAATGCACAATGAATTTTTATTAATGGCACGAAACATTTTCATAAAACTACATGACTATTTTTACATTGTATATTTATTTAAAATGTCGAGAACATATTTCCAGAAACAAGCAAACATTTTCTAAGGTGTCATGTGCTTTTTTGAATGGTACAAAAACAACTTCAATTGTGTGAATTTTTTACATTGTATAAATAATTTTGTAAAATCCGCAGCCAGTTTTTGAAACACGTGAACATTTTTTGATGTAAATTTTTTAATGCCATTATAAATTTTTAAAGGTGGCAAGACATTTTCTTTAAAAATAACATTTTCTAAACACTACGTAAACATTTGTAATGTAAATAATTATATTCTAGGATATTATTCTTTCTCGCAGGAAAAAACTTCCAATCAATATTCATGGCAGTACAAAGAACATC
>NC_041383.1:184715245-184724547 GCF_002162155.2 Triticum dicoccoides | reverse complement strand
CGGACAAATCTTGTTGTAGTAAATAGCCCGAAAGTCATCATGCTAAGTGTTAGGAAATGTAGCATGCAATTTCAAAAAATTCCTATGATCACGCAAGATCTATATAGGAGATGCATAACAGCGAGAAGGGGAGAGTGTTGGAAATATGCCCTAGAGGCAATAATAAAAGGATTATTATTATATTTCCTTGTTCATGGTAATTGTCTTTTATTCATGCTATAATTGTATTATCCAGAAATCATAATACACGTGTGAATACATAGACCACAACATGTCCCTAGTGAGCCTCTAGTTGACTAGCTCGTTAATCAACAGATATTCATGGTTTACTGACTATGGACATTAAATGTCATTGATAACGAGATCACATCATTAGGAGAATGATGTGATGGACAAGACCCAATCCTAAGCATAGCACAAAATCGTGTAGTTCGTTTGCTAGAGCTTTTCCAATGTCAAGTATCTTTCCCTTAGACCATGAGATCGTGTAACTCCCGGATACCATAGGAGTGCTTTGGGTGTACCAAACGTCACAACATAACTGGGTGACTATAAAGGTATACTGCGGGTATCTCCGAAAGTGTCTGTTGGGTTGACACGGATCGAGACTGGGATTTGTCACTCCGTATGACGAAGAGGTATCTCTGGGCCCACTCGGTAATGCATCATCATAATGAGCTCAAAGTGACCAAGTGTCTGGTCACGGGATCATGCATTACGGTACGAGTAAAGTGACTTGCCAGTAACGAGATTGAACGAGGTATTGGGATACCGATGATCGAATCTCGGGCAAGTAACATACCGATTGACAAAAGGAATTGTATACGGGGTTGCTTGAATCCTCGACATCGTGGTTCATCCGATGAGATCATCGAGGAGCATGTGGGAGCCAACATGGGTATCCAGATCCTGCTGTTGGTTATTGACCGGAGAGCCGTCTCGGTCATGTCTACGTGTCTCCCGAACCCGTAGGGTCTACACACTTAAGGTTCGGTGACGCTAGGGTTGTCGAGATATAAGTATGCAGCAAACCGAAAGTTGTTCGGAGTCCCGGATGAGATCCCGGACGTCACGAGGAGTTCTGGAATGGTCCGGAGGTGAAGAATTATATATAGGAAGTCGAGTTTCGGCCATCGGGAAAGTTTCGGGGGTCACCGGTATTATACCGGGACCACCGAAAGGGTCCCGGGGGTCCACCGGGTGGGGCCACCTATCCCGGAGGGCCCCGTGGGCTGAAGTGGGGAGGGGAACCAGCCCCTGGTGGGCTGGTGCGCCCCCCCTTGGGCCCCTCCTGCGCCTAGGGTTGGAAACCCTAGGGTGGGGGGGGGGGCCTCCACTTGCCTTAGGGGGCAAGCCCCCCCCTTGGCCGCCCCCTTGGAGATGGGATCTCCTAGGGCCGGCGCCCCCCCGGGGTCCCTATATAAAGAGGGGGGAGGAAGGGCAGCCGCACCCTTGCACTTGACGCCTCCCTTCCCCCTTGCTACACCTCTCCCTCCCGCAGACGCTTGGCGAAGCCCTGCTGGAATCCCTGCTGCATCCACCACCACGCCGTCGTGCTGCTGGATCTTCATCAACCTCTCCTTCCCCCTTGCTGGATCAAGAATGAGGAGACGTCACGCTGACCGTACGTGTGTTGAACGCGGAGGTGCCGTCCGTTCGGCGCTAGGATCTCCAGTGATTTGGATCACGACGAGTACGACTCCCTCAACCTCGTTCTCTTGAACGCTTCCGCTCGTGATCTACAAGGGTATGTAGATGCACTCCCCTCTCTTGTTGCTAGATGAACTCATATATTGATCTTGGTGAATGTAGGAAAAAAATTATTTTACGCAATGTTCCCCAACAGTGGTATCAGAGCTAGGTCTATGCGTAGTTCTCTTTGCACGAGTAGAACACAAATCTGTTGTGGGCGTAGATGTTGTCAACTTTCTTGCCACTACTAGTCTTATTTTGCTTCAGCGGTATTGTGGGATGAAGCGGCCCGGACCGACCTTACACATACGCTTACGTGAGACAGGTTCCACCAACTGACATGCACTAGTTGCATAAGGTGGCTAGCGGGTGTCTGTCTGTCCCACTTTAGTTGGAGCGGATTCGATGAAAAGGGTCCTTATGAAGGGTAAATAGAAGTTGACAAATCACGTTGTGGCTTTTTCGTAGGTAAGAAAACGTTCTTGCTAGAACCCTATTGCGGCCACGTAAAAGATGCAACAACAATTAGAGGACGTCTAACTTGTTTTTGCAGCAATTGCTTTGTGATGTGATATGGCCAAAAGTTGTGATGAATGATGAATGATATATCGTGATGTATGAGATCATGTTCTTGTAACAGGATTCACGACTTGCATGTCGATGAGTATGACAACCGGCAGGAGCCATAGGAATTGTCTTAATTATTGTATGACCTGCGTGTCAATGATTTAACGCCATGTAATTACTTTACTTTATTGCTAAATCGTTAGCTATAGTAGTAGAAGTAATAGTTGGCGAGCAACTTCATGGAGACGCGATGATGGAGATCATGATGATGGAGATCATGGTGTCATGCTGGTGACGAAGATGATCATGGAGCCCCAAAGATGGAGATCAAAGGAGCTATATGATATTGGCCATATCATGTCACTACTATTTGATTGCATGTGATGTTTATCATGTCTTTGCATCTTGTTTACTTAGAACGACGGTAGTAAATAAGATGATCCCTCATAATAATTTCAAGAAAGTGTTCCCCCTAACTGTGCGCCGTTGCGACAGTTCGTTGTTTTGAAGCACCACGTGATGATCGGGTGTGATAGATTCTAACGTTCACATACAACGGGTGTAAGACAGATTTACACATGCAAAACACTTAGGTTAACTTGACGAGCCTAGCATGTACAGACATGGCCTCGGAACACAAGAGACCGAAAGGTCGAACATGAGTCGTATGAAAGATACGATCAACATGGAGATGTTCACCGATGATGACTAGTCCGTCTCACGTGATGATCGGACACGGCCTAGTCGACTTGGATC
This sequence comes from Triticum dicoccoides, assembly GCF_002162155.2. NCBI lineage: Eukaryota > Viridiplantae > Streptophyta > Magnoliopsida > Poales > Poaceae > Triticum > Triticum dicoccoides. The sequence continues at coordinate 184,721,532 of NC_041383.1, read as the reverse complement.
ATGTAACACTTAGATGACTAGAGGGATGTCTAATCTGAGTGGGAGTTCATTAAATAATTTGATTAGATGAACTTAATTATCATGAACTTAGTCTAAAATCTTTTAAAAAAATGTCTTGTAGATCAAATGGCCAACGCTCATGTCAACATGAACTTCAACGCGTTCCTAGAGAAAACCAAGCTGAAAGATGATGGCAGCAACTATACGGACTGGGTCCGGAACATGAGGATCATCCTCATAGCTGCCAAGAAAGCATATGTCCTAGAAGCACCGCTAGGTGACCCACCTGCTCTCCCAGCACTGCAAGACGATTTGAATGTTTGGCAGACACGTGCTGATGATTACTCCCTCGTTCAGTGCGGCATGCTTTACAGCTTAGAGTCGGGGCTCCAAAAGCGTTTTGAGCAACACGGAGCATATGAGATGTTCGAGGAGCTAAAAATGGTTTTCCAAGCTCACGCCCGGGTCGAGAGATATGAAGTCTCCGACAAGTTCTATAGTTGTAAGATGGAGGAAAATAGTTCTGTCAGTGAGCACATACTCAAAATGTCTGGGTTGCACAACCGCCTGTCCCAGCTGGACATTAACCTCCCGGACGAGGCGGTCATTGACAGAATCCTTCAGTCGCTCCCACCGAGCTACAAGAGCTTTGTGATGAACTACAATATGCAGGGGATGGTGAAAACTATTCCTGAAGTATTTTCAATGCTGAAGTCAGCAGAGGTAGAAATCAGAAAGGAACATCAAGTGTTGATGGTCAATAAAACCACCAAGTTCAAGAAAGGCAAGGGTAAGAAGAACTTCAAGAAGGACGGCAAGGATGTTGCCGCGTCCGATAAGCCAGTTGCCGGAAAGAAGTCAAAGAGTGGACCCAAGCCTGAAACTGAGTGCTTTTATTACAAAGGGAAGGGTCACTGGAAGCGGAACTGCCCCAAATACTTAGCGGACAAGAAGGCCGGCAACACTAAAGGTATATGTGATATACATCTAATTGATGTGTACCTTACCAGTGCTCATAGTAGCTCCTGGGTATTTGATACCGGTGCCGTTGCTCATATTTGTAACTCAAAGCAGGAGCTGCGGAATAAGCGGAGACTGGCGAAGGACGAGGTGATGATGCACGTCGGGAATGGTTCCAAGGTCGATGTGATCGCCGTCGACACGCTACCTCTGCATTTACCTACGGGATTAGTTTTAAACCTCAATAATTGTTATTTAGTGCCAAGTTTGAGCATGAACATTGTATCTGGATCTCGTTTAATACGAGATGGCTACTCATTTAAATCCAAGAATAATGGTTGTTCCATTTATATGAGAGATATGTTTTATGGTCATGCCCCGATGGTCAATGGTTTATTCTTAATGAATCTCGAACGTAATGTTACACATATTCATAGTGTGAATACCAAAAGATGTAAAGTTGATAACGATAGTCCCACATACTTGTGGCATTGCCGCCTTGGTCACATTGGTGTCAAGCGCATGAAGAAGCTCCATGCTGATGGACTTTTAGAGTTTCTCGATTATGAATCATTTGACACATGCGAACCATGTCTCATGGGCAAAATGACCAAGACTCCATTCTTCGGAACAATGGAGCGAGCAACCAACTTATTGGAAATCAAACATACCGATGTGTGCGGTCCAATGAGCGTTGAGGCTCGCGGAGGATATCGTTATGTTCTCACTCTCACTGATGACTTGAGTAGATATGGGTATGTCTACTTGATGAAACACAAGTCTGAGACCTTTGAAAAGTTCAAGGAATTTCAGAATGAGGTAGAGAATCAACGTGACCGAAAGATAAAGTTCTTACGATCATATCGTGGAGGAGAATATTTAAGTCACGAATTTGGTACGCACTTAAGGAAATGTGGAATCGTTTCAAAACTCACGCCGCCTGGAACACCTCAGCGTAATGGTGTGTCCGAACGTCGTAATCGCACTCTATTTGATATGGTACGATCTATGATGTCTTTTACCGATTTATCGTTATCATTTTGGGGATACGCTCTAGAGACAGCTACATTGACTTTAAATAGGGCTCCGTCTAAATCCGTTGAGACGACACCGTATGAATTATGGTTTGGGAAGAAACCTAAGCTGTCGTTTTTAAAAGTTTGGGGATGTGATGCTTATGTCAAGAAACTTCAACCTGAAAAGCTCGAACCCAAGTCGGAAAAATGCGTCTTCATAGGATACCTAAGGAAACCATTGGGTATACCTTCTACCTTAGATCCGAAGGCAAGATCTTTGTTGCCAAGAACGGATCCTTTCTGGAAAAAGAATTTCTCTCGAAAGGAGTAAGTGGGAGGAAAGTAGAACTCGATGAAGTACTAACTCTTGAACCGGAAAGTAGTGCAGCTCAGGAAAATGTTCCTGTGGTGCCTACACCGACTGGAGAGGAAATTAATGATGATGATCAAGGTACTTCGGATCAAGTTGCTACTGAGCTTCGTAGGTCCACAAGGACATGTTCCACACCAGAGTGGTATGGCAACCCTATCCTGGAAATCATGTTGTTAGACAACGGTGAACCTTCGAACTATGAAGAAGCAATGGCGGGCCCAGATTCCAAAAAATGGCTTGAAGCCATGCAATACGAGATAGGATCCATGTATGAAAACGAAGTATGGACTTTGACAGACTTGCCCGATGATCGGCGAGCGATAGAAAATAAATGGATCTTTAAGAAGAAGACGGACGCGGATGGTAATGTTACCATCTATAAAGCTCGACTTGTTGCTAAGGGTTATCGACAAGTTCAAGGGGTTGACTACGATGAGACATTCTCTCCCGTAGCGAAGCTGAAGTCCGTCTGAATCATGTTAGCAATTGCCGCATACTATGATTATGAGATATGGCAGATGGACGTCAAAACGGCATTCCTTAACAGACATCTTAAGGAAGAACTGTATATGATGCAGCCGGAAGGTTTTGTCGATCCTAAGAATGCTAACAAGGTGTGCAAGCTCCAGCGATCCATTTATGGGCTGGTGCAAGCATCTCGGAGTTGGAACATTCGCTTTGATGAGATGATCAAAGCGTTTGGGTTTATGTAGACTTATGGAGAAGCCTGCGTTTACAAGAAAGTGAGTGGGAGCTCTGTAGCATTTCTCATATTATATGTAGATGACATACTTTTGATGGGAAATGATATAGAACTTTTGGACAGCATTAAGGCCTACTTGAATAAGTGTTTTTCAATGAAGGACCTTGGAGAAGCTGCTTACATACTAGGCATCAAGATCTATAGGGATAGATTGAGACGCCTCATAGGTCTTTCGCAAAGCACATACCTTGATAAGATATTGAAGAAGTTCAATATGGATCAGTTCAAGAAAGGGTTCTTGCCTGTATTGCAAGGTGTGAGATTGAGCTCGGCTCAATGCCCGACCACGGCAGAAGATAAAGACGAGATGAGTGTCATCCCCTATGCCTCAGCCATAGGATCTATTATGTATGCCATGCTGTGTACCAGACCTGATGTAAACCTTGCCGTAAGTTTGGTAGGAAGGTACCAAAGTAATCCCGGCAAGGAACACTGGACAGCGGTCAAGAATATCCCGAAGTACCTGAAAAGGACAAAGGACATATTTCTCATCTATGAAGGTGACAAAGAGCTCGTCATAAAGGGTTACGTCGATGCTAGCTTTGACACAGATCTGGATGACTCTAAGTCACAAACCGGATACGTGTATATGTTGAATCGTGGAGCAGTAAGCTGGTGCAGTTGCAAGCAGAGCGTCGTGGCGGGATCTACATGTGAAGCGGAGTACATGGCAGCCTCGGAGGCAGCGCATGAAGCAATATGGATGAAGGAGTTCATCACCGACCTAGGAGTCATACCCAATGCGTCGGGGCCGATCACTCTCTTCTGTGACAACACTGGAGCTATTGCCCTTGCCAAGGAGCCCAGGTTTCACAAGAAGACCAGGCACATCAAGCGTCGTTTCAACTCCATCCGTGAAAATGTTCAAGATGGAGACATAGATATTTGCAAAGTACATACGGATCTGAATGTCGCAGATCCGTTAACTAAACCTCTTCCGCGAGCAAAACATGATCAACACCAGAACTCTATGGGTGTTCAATTCATCACAATGTAACTAGATTATTGACTCTAGTGCAAGTGGGAGATTGTTGGAAATATGCCCTAGAGGCAATAATAAAAGGATTATTATTATATTTCCTTGTTCATGGTAATTGTCTTTTATTCATGCTATAATTGTATTATCCGGAAATCGTAATACACGTGTGAATACATAGACCACAACATGTCCCTAGTGAGCCTCTAGTTGACTAGCTCGTTAATCAACAGATAGTCATGGTTTCCTGACTATGGACATTGGATGTCATTGATAAAGAGATCACATCATTAGGAGAATGATGTGATGGACAAGACCCAATCCTAAGCATAGCACAAGATCGTGTAGTTCGTTTGCTAGAGCTTTTCCAATGTCAAGTATCTTTTCCTTAGACCATGAGATCGTGTAACTCCTGGATACTGTAGGAGTGCTTTGGGTGTACCAAACGTCATAACGTAACTGTGTGACTATAAAGGTATACCGCGGGTATCTCCGAAAGTGTCTGTTGGGTTGACACGGATCGAGACTGGGATTTGTCACTCCGTATGACGGAGAGCTATCTCTGGGCCCACTCGGTAATGCATCATCATAATGAGCTCAAAGTGACCAAGTGTCTGGTCACGGGATCATGCATTATGGTACGAGTAAAGTGACTTGCCGGTAACAAGATTGAACGAGGTATTGGGATACTGACGATCGAATCTCGGGAAAGTAACATACCGATTGACATAGGGAATTGTATACGGGGTTGCTTGAATCCTCGACATCGTGGTTCATCCGATGAGATCATCGAGGAGCATGTGGGAGCCAACATGGGTATCCAGATCCCGTTGTTGGTTATTGACCGGAGAGCAGTCTCGGTCATGTCTACGTGTCTCCCGAACCCGTAGGGTCTACACACTTAAGGTTCGGTGACGCTAGGGTTGTGGAGATATAAGTATGCAGCAAACCGAAAGTTGTTCGGAGTCCCGGATGAGATCCTGGACATCACGAGGAGTTCCGAAATGGTCCGAAGGTGAAGAATTATATATAGGAAGTCAAGTTTCGGCCATCGGGAAAGTTTTGGGGGTCACTGGTATTGTACCGGGACCACCGAAAGGGTCCCGGGGGTCCACCGGGTGGGGCCACCTATCCCGGAGGGCCCCGTGGGCTGAAGTGGGGAGGGGAACCAGCCCCTGGTGGGCTGGTGCGCCCCCCTTGCCCCTCCTATGCCTAGGGTTGGAAACCCTAGGGTGGGGGGCGCCTCCACTTGCCTTGGGGGGCAAGCCACCCCCCTTGGCCGCCGCCCCCCTTGGAGATGGGATCTCCTAGGGTCGGAGCCCCCCGGGGTCCCTATATAAAGAGGGGGGAGGGAGGGCAGCCGCACCCTTGCACTTGGCGCCTCCCTTCCCCCTTGCTACACCTCTCCCTCCCATAGACGCTTGGCGAAGCCCTGCCGGAATCCCTGCTGCATCCACCACCACGCCATCGTGTTGCTGGATCTTCATCAACCTCTCCTTCCCCCTTGCTGGATCAAGAAGGAGGAGACATCATGCTGACCGTACGTGTGTTGAACGCGGAGGTGCCGTCCGTTCGGCGCTAGGATCTCCGATGATTTGGATCACGACGAGTACGACTCCCTCAACCTCGTTCTCTTGAACGCTTTCGCTCGCGATCTACAAGGGTATGTAGATGCACTCCCCTCTCTCGTTGCTAGATGAACTCATAGATTGATCTTGGTGAACATAGGAATTTTTTTATTTTATGCAACGTTCCCCAACAGAGAGTGTGTGCACGTACCCTCGTAGACCGTAAGCGGAAGCATTTGCTAACGCGGATGATGTAGTCGAACTTCTTCTCGTTCCAACCGATCAAGTATCGAACATACATCATCTCTGAGTTCTGCACACGTTCAGCGCAATGACGTCCCTCGAGCTCTTGATCCAGCAGAGTGTCAAGGAAGTAGATGAGTTCCGTCAGCACGACGGCGCGGTGATGGTGATGGAGAAGTGATCTGCGCAGGGCTTCGCCTAAGCACTGCGAGAATATGACTGGAGGCGTAAACTATGGAGGGGGGCGCCGCACAGGGCTAGGAATACTTGATGTGTGTTCTAGGTGCCCCCTCCCCACGTATATAAAGGAGGGAGCGGGAGGGAGCCAGCCCTAGGCGCGCCCAAGTAGGAGGAATCCTACTTGGGCTCCTAGTAAGGATTCGACCCC
>NC_041383.1:184706500-184715068 GCF_002162155.2 Triticum dicoccoides | reverse complement strand
GAGAAGGAAAGAGGAGGGCACCGCCCCCTCCTCCTAGTCCTATTCGGTCTCCTTCCCTGTGGAGGGGGCGCCACCCCTTGTGGACTGGTGTGCCTCCCTCCTATGGCCCATATGGCCCATATCTTCCCCCGAGGGGTTCCGGTAACCCCTGGTACTCCAATATGTACCCGATACATTCTGGAACACTTCTGGTGTCCGAATACTATCATCCAATATATCAATCTTTACCTCTAGACCATTTCGAGGCTCCTCATCATGTCCATGATCTCATCCGGGACACCGAACAACATTCGGTCACCCAATCACATAACTCATATAATACAAATCGTCATCGAACGTTAAGCGTGCGGACCCTACGGGTTCAAGAATTGTGTAGACATGACTGAGACACCTCTCCGGTAAATAACCAATAGCAGAACATGGATGCTCATATTGGCTCCTACATATTCTATGAAGTTCTTTATCGGTCGAACCATTATGACAACATACGTTATTCTTTGTCATCGGTATGTTACTTGCCCGAGATTTGGTCGTCGGTATCTTCTTACCTAGTTCAATCTCGTTACTGACAAGTCTCTTTACTCGTTCCGTAATGCATCATCCCGCAACTAACTCATTAGTCACATTGCTTGCAAGGCTTCTTATGATGTGCATTACCGAGAGGGCCTAGAGATACCTCTCCGGTACTTGGAGTGACAAATCCTGATCTCGATCTATGCCAACCCAACAAACACCTTTGGAGATACCTGTAGAGCATCTTTATAATCACCCAGTTATGTTGTGAGGTTTGATAGCACATAAGGCATTCCTCTGGTATCCGGGAGTTGCATAATCTCATAGTCGGAGGAATGTGTATTTGACATGAAGAAAGCAGTAGCAATAAAACTGAACGATCATTATGCTAAGCTAACGGATGGGTCCTGTCCATCACATCATTCTCCTAATGATGTGATCCCGTCAAATGACAACACATGTGTATGGCTAGGAAACTTAACCATCTTTGATCAACGAGCTAGTCAAGTAGAGGCATACTAGGGACACGGTGTTTTGTCTATGTATTCACACATGTATCAAGTTTCCGGTTAATACAAATCTAGCATGAATAATAAAAATTTATCATGAATAAGGAAATATAAAATAACAACTTTATTATTGCCTCTAGGGCATATTTCCTTCACTAAAACCCCGCAAAACCAGCGCATCATAACAACAACCGCAACCAATGAAGAGAAGAGTATATCATAAGTATCCAACATGTAGATAAATGAACACGGACGAACAAAGACCAGAGCCAAGTAGATCCACCAAAGACAAATACAAACCAAATCTTGCGAGATCCGCCAGAGAAACACCTCCACACGCCTCTAATGGTGCTAGACACACCGCTAGGAATGGGGGCTAGGCGTGGAGAACCATATTAAATCTTCAGGGAGCCACCGGTTGTCTCGCCTTCCTAAGCAGGACACAACCCCTAAATGAAAGCGCTAGTTATCGACTAGATGGGGGGTGAATAGGCGATTTTTATCAAAGTCTTCAAAACGTGGAAGTTTCAAAGACAAACAATAGAAATGACCTAATTGATATGCAGCGGAAGATAAACTACAACAAGCAAGCCATAGTCAAGTATGCAATAATGTGAACGTACAAAGACTAATAGCAGCTAGGTAGTAAGTATCAGGATGGAAGATAGTATGAAGCCAAACAACGATAGTAGTCAAGCAATGAAGTCAAACAGATAAGACAAATAAGCAATGACTTCACGAAGACAAACTCAAAGCAAAGGAGGGAAGGGATAGAACCAGTCACTTGTTGAAGACACAGGATTTGTTGGACCAGTTCCAGTTGCTGTTACAACTGTACATCTGGTTAGGGAGGCTGAGATTCAACTCAGAAGACCGCGTCTTCACCTTATTCCCCTTGAGCTAAGGACACACAGTCCTTGCCCAATCACTCTGGTAAGTCTTCAAGGTAGACTTCCGAACCTTCACAGACTTCGTTCACCGGCAATCCACAATGACTCTTGGATGCTCAGAACACGACGCCTAACCGGCTAGAGGATACATAGTCCTCAAGTGTAATAAGTCTTCAAGTCACACAGACAGAAAGACTTCAGTGATGCCTAACACTCTTTGGCTCTGGGTGTTTGGGCTTTGTCCTCGCAAGGATTTCTCTCTCAAAAGCTTCGAGGTGGGTTGCTCTCAAAATGACAAAAGCCGTAAACTAACTCTGAGCAGCCACCAATTTATGGTGTAGGGGGTGGGCTATTTATAGCCACAAGGTAACCTGACCTGATATGTCCGAAATGACCCTGGGTCACTAAGGAACTGACACGTGTTCCAACGGTCAGATTTCAAACACACACGGCAACTTTACTTGGGCTACAAGCAAAGCTGACTCATCCAGCTCTGGATAAGATTTGCTCTCATTGTCTTCGCTCGAAGACATAGGATTTGGGTTGAGCATCACTTCAGTCACTCTAACTTTGTTCACTTGGACCCCACTTAACAGTACGGTGGTTCCTATGACTCAACAAAGAAGAAAAGGAAACAACAAAACAACACAGTCTTCGCGCTCCATAGTCTTTGCTCAATGTCTTCTCATGTCATAGACTTCAATGTGAATATCTTCACACACCACCATTATCTTCAATGTCTTCATACATTTTTAGGGGTCATCTCTGGTAGGTAAACCGAATCAATGAGGGACACTACCTGCGTTATCCTGCAATTCTCACAAACGCATTAGTCCCTCAACCAACTTTGTCGTCAATACTCCAAAACCAACTAGGGGTGGCACTAGATGCACTTACAATCTCCCCTTTTTGGTGATTGATGACAAACTGGTTGAAGTTTTCAACGGGAAAGAAGTATGTGAAATTGTAAAGGATAGGGTATTGTCTTCATAAGTGGCAAGGGCTCCCCCTGAAGATGTGCATATAAATGATTTGCTTTTGGAATGCAAATGCACATGGCAGGTTGTACTTGTGGAGATCCTCTTCAACTTATGAAGATAATTCATCATGCATGAAATGATATAACTTAAAGTATGACATGCATAATGGAAAATGGACGTCTGCAGAATGGTCTAAGTGCGGAAGTTATCATCGCACATGAAAGAGCAAATAAGTAGCAGACGACCATCGAGTTTAAGTGTTACAACTCAACGAACGAAATGTATCAAAAGCAAGAGTTGTAACCACTAGGCAAAATATAAAGCAACCGCCCATATAAACCCGCTTGAAGACTATGAAACTCATACGCTTCTCCCCCTTTTGTCAGTAATGACCAAAAAGGTTTGAAGACATAGAGCATCTACTCGTCCTCATGAGGAGTAGTTGAAGCAGCAAGGTTGTCGTTGTCGTTTGGCGGTGCAGACGAACTTGGTGCAGTGTCGATGCGTGCAGAAGTAGGGGCGGTGAAGTAGCATCGTCTTCATCATCGATCATATTGTCATGCACAGTTGCCGTGGAGGAAGAATAGTCAGAGTCTTCAAGAGATGGAGTTCTTCGTAGGACAGCATTCCGTGGAGGAGTGGAGTCAAACTTGAATCTTTCAGTGAAGCCATCGTCTTGAAGATCTGCTTCAGCACTGAGCAAGGTCAAACTCTTCCATGATCGCCGACAAGTTTCGTGAGTGACAAATGCATTCTTGGTGGCAAGGTTTCGAATGCGATTTACATCCACCAAGAGGCTTTGCATCTGACGCTTGAGCCAAAAATGATGCTTATCTTGTTTCTGATGCAGGGCCACAAGAAGTTCTCGGTCATTTAGGACCCGAGAGCGCTTCCGAGGCCTTTGAGCAATTGTGCTCTCAGTAGCTTCAGTTGGCACACGATGAGGTAGACGAGTGTTTCCAGCCATTGGATAGACACACGTGACAGCTTGGACTCCTTCAATAGGCTGGGTGAAGCTTTGCTGTTCAGCATTGTGAAGACAAAGAGGCTTCTTCGCAGGCTCAGGGTATATGGCTTCAACTGACATATCAACCTCTGGTAGAAAGATCACATGATTGCGAGCAGAGGGCTGATAGTTGACAGCAGAGTGTTGCTTGATGAGGCGCATGACCCATGGAACATAGAATTTCAGGCCAAACAAGTCAGATCCAGACACAACCAGTTTCTTGATGAAGAAATCTTGTGCATTGAAGCTGATGCCATTGAGGATGTAAAAGACCAATGTCTTCATGGCTCCTTCAAGTTTTGCAGCTGATGAATGTCCTTTGATAGGCCATAGAGTCCGCCTGATGATGTGATATATGGTGCGCGGCAGATACTCAAGGTCATCAACAAAGAACTCCTTTGGGTATTCAGCATCATGTGGCAAAGGCTTCATCATGCTCAACATCTGGCTCATGTTTGGTTCTGGCTTCAGGAAGATGCTCTCCAGTGCATTGCGGTGGTTTTGACAACCAGGTTCATATAGCTCTCCGGGAGTGGATAGGCCTGTAAGCTCAATGATGTCAAGAGCTTTGGCTTCATGATGAACATTTCCTGTCATCCACTCGAGAACCCATGTTTTTGTATCTCTGTTATATCCGCGAATGTGGAGCGTAGCATAGAATTGAAGAAAGAGTTCTTCATTCCAATGTTCTTTGTCTGTCACAAAGCTGAGCAGACCAGCATCACGAAAGCAGTCTAGTGCTTCTTCTAAGCATGGCAGTCCAGCAATGGCTTCAGTGTCGAGGCGCATATGAGGGAAAATGCGCCCTTGATCATACAGAACGCAGGAGTAATAGCTTCGCTGCTGATGACTCCAGAAACAATCAGATGATATTCTTGGCCTTGAGTAGGGGTTCTTTGAGCTGTCAAAGAATGTGTTGTGGCTTTTGAAGCCATTTGCATTGAAGGACCCGACAGATGTGGTAGTACCAGGAAACCTTGGCAGTCTTGGCTTTGGCTTCTGGACCTGAGGCCTATGCTCAATGTGATAGTCAAACTGAGGACCAAAGACATTAGGCAGAGGGACCAGAACGGGCCATCTTACTATGATTAGCTCGCCATGGTTGTATGCTTGCTCAATTGTATAGGGCCTTGGTGGCGGAACAGGAGCAGTGGCAGCAACAGTGGCTTCGGGCTGCACAATAGAAGCTTCAGGAGCAGTCGCAGCATTGACTTCTGGCATGTTGCTTGGGGCAGGCTCCACATTAGCTTCAGCCATGACTATGTCATTGGCTTCATTGGTGTTGGTGGTGGCAGCCTCAAGGTTTTCAACCTCCACTTGATGAGCTGGAGGGTCAGGCACAGACACGTTCACTTCATGAACAACTTCTTCAGGAATAAGGGGAGTAGGGACACGTTCTTCTTGAAGTTCATCATCGGCTGATGCAGCCGGATTGTCTTCAGCAGCTGGGGCTTCAGACACGGAGACATTCACAGTTGGAGTGGCTTCTGAAAACACTTGACGTGCAATAGGTTGATGATGCACTTCTCCTTCTGGAACGCTCGGAAGAGGGACTTGAGGCCTTGGTCCTTTGCGAAGCCTTTGTAATACAGGCGACGCCTTTGGAGATGTAGTAGGCAGGTCCCCATCCTCTTCAACTTGCACGGATGGTGTGACTTGTTGTTGTTGGGGAGTACTGGGGGAGTCTTGTTGTTGCGGGCGATCAGCCCATGAAGCATCCTGAGCAATTGGCGTCAGAGGACGACCAATGCTGATGATTTCACTGTTCGTAAGAACAGGCGATGATACCACCTTGTATCCAATTTGAGGAAGAACTTCATCATCTTCAACATTGTCATGGTGACTAATGTCTTCAGCAGTGATGGGATCAACTGCTGGAATCTCTTCAGCTTCAGGAGCCTCTGTGGAAGCAGGCTCATGAACAGTCATTCGTAGTTCTTGGGTTGCAGATGCAGGATGAACCACTGAGATGGGTTCAACAACAAGGGGCTCTGTGGGAGCAGCCCGATTTTTCTTGGTCTTGCACTTCTTCTTGGAGGGAGCAGCATCAGAGGCTTCTGAGGTTTTCCTTTTTCTGGCTTCAGCCTCTGCATCCCTCGTCTTCTTCTGTTCTGAAGCGGTTGACGTGACTTTTGGCTTCGAGCCAGTCATGCTGCTTGGGAAGACTATGCGTGGTTCATCTTCCCTTGAAGGTGCAGGTTGGACAGTTGGTAGCTTCTTCTTCTTTGCAGCCATCCTGGGGTCGATGCCAGGACGACCAAGAGCCTTGAGCTTCTCAGCCTCATTGTAGGCAAGCACACACTTGTCAGCCAGATTCTTCATGCGCTCTCTAGAGCCTCGAGCTTCTTCACGCTTCTTGTGAAAGGCTTCTTTGAGCTCGTGCAGCATGATCTTGAAGTTCTTGACATCTTGCACGTTGAGCATGGCCACATGCTTCTTGAACTGAGCCTTTTCATAGTCAATCTTGTGCTTCAGTTCGACGATGTGCTGAGCAATAGCTAGCTCAGAAGCAATGGCGCCATTGAAGGCGACGCTGAGGCCAATGGGAAGTTGCAAGTCATCAAAGCTGAGATTTGGTGTGTCAAACCACTCATCAATGAAGTTATGGATGATTGCCCCGTCAAATAGAGGCAAGTTGTTGAAGATCTCAGCTTCTTCCTTGCTCTTGATTAGTTGCTCAAGAGCATCATCTTCAAGATCGTCATCGCTGGACAGATCGATGTGCTCTTCACACAGAATGGCAGCAGGAGTCAATGTCTGATCAGTACTCTTGATGATTTTCTTTTTCTTCTCCGTCTTCTTGGAGATGCGTGAAAGATCTTCAGACTGCACACTGTCTTCAGGAGGTGCAGTGGCTAGTGGCTTCACACGAGAAGCTTTTGGAGGTGCAGCTGATGTTGAAGCCTTAATTTTCTTTGGCTTCTGCGGCCTTGGAGGAGGAGCTGGGGCTTCATCAGAATCAGCATCATTATCAGAATGATCCACTTTGGCACCTTGTACCAAGATGTAAGAGATGAGGCCATCAAGGTTTGAAAAGGGGCCGATTCTATTTTCTTCCGCTTCACGTGTGCCATCATCACGGGGAGCAGAGGGACCAGGATTGAAGTCTAATCCCCATGACTTCTTGTTTTCCTTTGCCGATGCCTTTGCATACTGGAAGTTGCGCTTGAAGAGATTATCGTCATGACACCAGAGCAATGATGATGGATCGGCATCTTCAGGCTGTGGTCCACGGACCATACAAGGATAGAATTCTTGTGCAATGGCTTCAGCTTTGTTCTTGGGGGGAAGGCCTCGATAGAGAATATCACCACAAGGACTCTTGATAGCATTCTTCTCAGCGTACTCCTGGGTCACGAACTTGTACTTGAACCATTGTTCAGCCCAATAGCGTCAAATCCATTGGATTCGTGTCTTGCGCTGATTATAATCCTCTTCAGGATCTGTCTTGTAAAGTTCTGCAAGATCATCAGGCAGATCCTTTGATGTTCCCCCTCGACGCTGTCTGCCATCCTTCCTTACAGATTTCTCCGTAGCCATGAACTTCAAACTGAATGGTTTCAATATGTTCAAAGGTTTCAAAGGCTTTCGCTTGCTGGTCAGACAGGAACTGGCTTCGGGAGATTCAATGTGTTGCTGTAAGAATTCTGCAAACGAATGCAGACTATGAGAACCTAGAGATTCTCCCACGGACATGTACCTGTGACAGCATTAGAGATGCGAGGGAAGAGGAAGAGGTCATATGCATTCTCAGAAGATTTTGAAGATAATCAGTTTGAAGACATTGACGTCATGTTGCAAAGACATTCACTTATATGTTGAGAGTCGGTTCCAGATTTGTACGAATCCGTGAATAAGTACAAGTGAGGAATCTAACTAGATATGAAGCTTAAGTGAATATACTAGGCAGTATGAGATGCAGACAGAATAGATCTAACTTTGTATAGACAGAAACCAATTTTGGTAAATTGGATGAATCATTGAGGATCAAAAAGATGGTAAAAATAGAGTTATATTTACCACACGATGAACTGCTAGATGGGATGAATAGGAGACCGAGCAGTTCAATCCACCATGCCCTAACTTGGCGACGGAGGACACCTACGTCGGCGGCGGAGAGGACGATGCCCGCGGCCGGCGTGAGGACGACGTTGGAGATGTCGCGGCAGCTAAGCGCTTCGTCGCCGGCGTCGTCGAGAGCTAGCGGTGGCGCTAGGGTTTTGACGAGGTGGAGAGGTGGAAGAAGGTTTTCTTGACCGCAGGGGACACATATTTATAAAAAGGTGTGCGGCACAGCGCAATTACGCAGGTGCCCCTCCCTGTTCACATCTGAGGGACACGTGGCAAGCATGCAACATACTCAGAGTTGTCCCACGTTCCCACGCCCGCCAAGTTTGTCGGATGGTCGTTCCGGCTTCTCCGGATTTCAGTCAATAAGGATGAATCATTTAACAGACTCAATGTTTGTCTCTGTGTCTTCTGCTAACAAGGATGCAGAGAAGACATTCGACAGTTTCAATAGAATGCATATGATTTGGACAGATAGAGTTTGAGATAGTAAGCATAGAGAGATTAGGGTCCGATCACATTCACTTAGTTCAAAAGATTCAACAATGAAGACATAGCTATAAGTGAATGCTGTAGAGGACAGAATTCTAGTATATATATAT